>NC_056746.1:800735281-801035281 GCF_019279795.1 Protopterus annectens
CATTCTGAAGGAGATATGGTCTTCCTCAAAATTGATTACACGTGTAGATCTGTAATCGTAGGACTGCATACATAGATTCATAGACTGGTACTAGGCTATCGGCCATAAGGTCTTTACAAGCCTAGCCATAACAATTCCCTGGCTATTTCTTCCCACAATATTTTCTTCCCTGGACCCCTGTCTAGCAGGGCAACTGACATGATCCCCGGGGTGAATTTCCTATCAACCATCCAATCGTTAAGGTTCCTTTTGAAGAGGGCCAAAGAGTCGCTCTGTTTGACATGTATGGGCAGTCTATTCCAGAGTCTGGGGAGTCTCTGGGTCAGGAATTTATCCCTCCAGCATGTTTTGTTCATTGTGATGACAAGGTTTAGATATCTGGAGCGTATGGCTCTGAACGGTTGGGCTTTCTTTAAGGGTAGCATGTCCAGCAGCTCTGGGTTTGACATGGCCTTGTATGTTAAGCAGAAATCGCCTCTGAGTAGACGATATGCGACAGAGTATAGCTGGAGGTTTTTTTAGACGGTCAGAATAGAGCATCTGCTTTAGGCCTGTGACTCTTAGTGAGTTATTTCTGCAGCCTTTCCAGTTGTTGCAGATGTCTTGAGAGGTACATACCAAACGGAGCATTTTATTCTATAGTGGATCTAATGAGGGATGAGTACAGTGGGACAATGACCTCCTTTTATCTGGATGAAAAGCCCTTAGTGATGATGTGTGCCACATAGAAGGATTTCCTGACTGTTGCGGCAATGTGGTTATCGAAGGTGAGACCACTGTCCACCTGTGTCCCTAAGTCTCTTATCACACTTTCAGTATATTGCCACCTATGTGGTAATTCACGGGTACATGTTTTTTCACAAAGGAGATAACTATACATTTCTTGGCATTGAGCTTGAGCATATGGTTCTAGCACCAAGCATCTGTTTCTATAAGGGCCTTTTGTAGAATATCCACATCATTTGTGGATTCAATAATGGCTCCCAGTTTGCAGTCATCTGCAAACTTTGTTAGCCAGAGTCCCTTAGTGTTGGCCAGTACTTCAGAGAAGTAGATGCTAAACAAGAGCGGTCCCAGGACTGAACCCTGAGGTACTCCAATTGTCTGGAGCTGGATTTGGAGTCGGCTACTTTTACAGTGTGGGTTCTGTCAGTAAGCCAGTTGGCAACCCATCAAGTGACGTAGGGATTAATGCCCAGCTTAGTACGTTTATCTATGATTCCAGTGTGGGGGATGGTGTCAAAGGTCTTGGCAAGGTCCAGATATGCTGTGTGTACCACCTTACCCTCGTCCACAGCTCTGGAGACTGATTCGAAGAAGTCAGTCAGGTTCAGGAGACAAGATTGGCCCTTCACGAACCCAAACTGGTGGGGTCCAGTGTTTGAAGATTGCCAGCGTCTTTGTTTATAAGTTCCATAATAATAAATTCCTTCGCCTTGCAGATCAGGCTCGTTAGACTGATGGGGCAGTAGTTCCCAGGATCCATGGTGGATCCTCCCTTGTTGAGTGGGATAACTGTAGCTGTGCGCCACTCAGTGGGCATGAAGCCTGAGGTGAGGCTATGATTAAACATACTTAGGTGAGGTGCCAGTTCATTTTGTAGTTCATGTAGTACACAGCCCGGGATGTTGTCTGGTCTCATGGATGCTGTATTCTTAGCTTTGGAGAGTGCGGTTTTTACCTGTGTAGCGATTATTACCAGAATTTGGCAGTCTTTCGGTATTGAGATGGGCCCTTTAGGGGGTGAGAGGGGGGTGAAGTTGGCACTGAATCGATCTGCCAGGATATTGGCAATATCCTTGGGATCAGTATATTTAATGCCATTCTGTTGTAGCTCAGAGCAGATCTGAGCATTGCCATTTAGATTCTTGACATAGCTGTAGAATGCTGATCTCACCAGATCTAAATATGGTGAAAGCTTTAAAACCTGAAGAGAACAAATCCAAGATGACTTCTCAGCTTAGTTTAGCAGAAGCATATTGGTGTCAAGCAGGAATGGACATCAAACCAGAAGCAGACAAAAATCAGGCAGCAACTCACTGTGCCAAAAATCAAACGAATATAAGAAAAAGGGTCAGATGAGAAAGCAAGAAATATGGAAAAAGCATAAATATAGCTGGAAGTACAGAAAACTCCTGGAACAACCTCATGTCAATCAGGATCTGATGCCAGAATGGTTAAGGAGAGGTGAATTTAAACCAAAAGATAAAAGGTTAATATTGGGAGACCAGTACAGTGAACTGCATACATGTTGGTTTACAAAATCCGTGGAACGTGTAGGAGAAACAGACAAATGCAGATTCTGTAAAACAGAACTGAAAACATTCACACATGTTGTTGCTGGGTATGATAAAGTAATAGCAGAGGGCCTGCAATACTGAAAGGCATAATAATGTGACAAGACTGTTTAACTGGGAATTGTGCAAACATTACAAAATTGAAGTAGATGAGAAGAAATGTAAGCATGAGCTTCAAATGATGTTTATTTCACATGGGATCACCCATTACCAACAGTTCAAAAAATAGATGCAAGAACACCAGATATAGTTGTCCATGAAAAGAAGACATAAATAGCAGTGATGTTTGAAACTGATACACCCAGTGATTACAGTGTCTTAATGTACAAAGAGACACAAAGTCATAAAATACCAGGATTTGCAGGCACAAATGAGGGCAGTGCGTAAGAAGGGTATCCAGACAGTTCCCAATAGTAGTAGGTGCAATGGGTCTCATAAAAAAAGAATACGCAGTCTTATTTAAATATGGTACCAATAAGTGTAACTCCATATGAATTGCAGAAAGAGTCAGTTCTGGGCACAATGTGGATGTTGTGAAGAGTACTTTTAGCTAAAATCAAAGATTGAAACAATTCTAATTTCATGCGCTTTTGCCATACTTTGACTTATGAACGGGTCCATTCCCTTCATGGTTTTAGAAACCCAAAAGACTTGGGGAAATTAAACCAGGATATTATATTCATAAAGTTGCAGAAAGTATTCTAAGAACTAAGCCAACATGAGAATGGGGAGAGTAGATTTTGCCATGAATGATGACTGCAAGTAGGGCTATACAAAATAGGCAAGATGGGGCTGGAATGTACTGGAGAAAATTGGCAAAAGAACTACAGCATTGAGAGCAAATAACGAGAAGAAAAGGTAGTGTAGAGTGATGATGCCAAGCAAACGTTTGGACTACAGGTTAGAAGACTGCCTTCTCTACCTGGAATTTTATCAGAATATAGGCAAAGAAATAGGGATAGGGGAGTTCTAATTGAAAGGCCAGCTCTGGTAGAATTTTTAGTTGAGTTCAGAACAGAAGCTGTTAAAAAAAAATGGATAATTAGTAGGGCAAATAAAATACTGCATGATTACTATAAGAACCAATCAGAGGAGGTTAGAAAAGATTGGTAAGAGAGACGGGAAAGACAATTTACAAAGGAACACTGAGTGGACATCTGCATAGCTCTCAAGTATGCAGCAAAATCTAGAATGTTTAGGATTTGTGCTTGTAATGTTTGCATAGGTGTCTTTATACCGCCAATAGACTTTAGAATTTTTTCCTCAAGTAGATAGTATATGCTGGAGGTGAATGGGAAAGAGATAGGTAGCTTGGAACATGTTTTTTGTGAGTGTAACAAGTTGTTATATTTAAAAAAAAAAACTTCCATACAGAGTACTATGTCAGAAATGTTGGAAGAGCAAATGACTGTAACTTAGGAAGTGATTCTTTTGAGATGGGGCACATGATCTGAATTGCCTTACTAATGCTTAATGCTATTGGCTGCCAAAAAAAGCAATTATTAGAAAATGGAAATCACAATCTAAACCAACTTTTACTGAAGTACTAAACATTTTAAAGGAGATAAATGAACTAAAGGTGGGATCTTTAGAAAAGGGAGACAGCAAATTATATTGACATAAATACAATATGTGGTGACAGTATGTGTAGAATAATGTTTAGGAGGGGAGTGAAGTTTTAGAGAAGGCAGGAACTGAAAAATTTATGTAACTTTGGAGTGAATAATTGTTAAAAAGAAAGAAAACATGTATGTAATATGTAATGAATGAATATAACCAATGTTAATATTTTTTTCTGTTAATGTAAATGTAAATTTTCTATTTGATTTTTTTTTTTACTCTGTATTGTACCAGGTGTACTTATTAATCTTTTAGAATCTAATTGTCTATTATTTTAACTCAGTTTATTATTACTCCTAGTAACTATGTTTATGTAGTATGTTTATGTAGTTATGTTTTTGTGGAGCTTTTTTCCCCGGGTCTCCACAGGAAAAGGGCTCCTGCCCAGCTGGACTAACCTGGTCAACAAATGTCAAATAAATAAATGTATGTTTGTGTCTTAAGTGATTTAATAAACGTGTTTAAAAAGATTACTTTAAGAACAAATCCTTCCTTTTGACTAAGGTCATTTCAGAATTTATACTGAATCAATTTGTTCATCTCCCGGTTTTCTTTCCAGAGTCTAAAATGAGAACAAAAAACAGAGTCTTCCGGGTTAATAAAATCCTTTACTGGTGTCTCCTGGTACACCGACTGAAAAGCCTTCAAGGGATGATTAACATACCAGAAACACAGTCCATATATAGCAAATTGATCAACGATTAATTAAAGTAACGCCCCAAAATTACAAGTGATGCACCAAATTTAAAGTGATACATCAAATTTACATAAACAATCATATTGTCCCACATATTTCCCAGTTGCACATTCAGATTAATACCAGATGTGTGTTTTTATTATTTTAAAATCAGTTTGTCAGTTGGAGCCTTTCCGGGTTCGTCTATGTCCAGCTCGCTATTCGGCAGTGATTACCTTTCCTTTTTGGAAGTGTGGAGACTGAGAGAAGAGAAATTTGCCACAGGGGATTTGTGGTCCATGGGAGACGTGAGCCTGCAGGCGAATGATTTTGAAAAGTTGAAGAGACTTTTAAAGAGGTGACTCTCTTTTAACTAAGCTCCTTGATAAGCATCTGGCTTCCAATCTGACTCCTTGCGATCTCAGGGTTGACTGCCTTCCGGCATTTGAGTTCACAGAACAGGAATCAGACTTGCTAGAGGAGTGGAAAACTGTTTTGCTAGCTTGTACAACAGTATGGCTCAAAATTTTGGTTAAATGCAACCGCAGGGCACATGAGAAAGTGCAATTGGATATTTTGCACTTACAAGAATTGTTAAAAGCTGTTTCTAGTGAGTATGTCTCGGATAAAATGAGAAATATAAAAATTAAAGTGTCCAAAGTGGAAGGGGACATCATCCTTTGTAAAAAATGTAAGTTGGAGTGTGATGTTAAAGATTATGAAAATAATCTGATTTTCTCGTGGCAGAGAAAATCCAAAAGGGGCAGAGCGAAAAGCCAGCAAAGCAATGGAAGGTCCCGCATATCGCGGGATTCCTCTGTTTCTTCTAGTGAGACTGCATCCTGTAGCAGGAAGAGCATGTCATTTGAAAATTTAAATATGGAGACGAGTGAGGACGTACAGCAGGAACAATGAGGCAGTCCCCAGCAACCGAGAGGAAGAGGCCAGAAGTGGCAAGGAAACAACGGAGTTGTTGGGTTGAACAACAGAAGGAGAAGAAGATAAAATCGTGTTAGCTTTTGGACATTGTTCCAGCTCATTTGAGGGCTGAGGACTTTTCGCACAATAGGAATGTCGAGCCTGGGCAGTTTGATATTATTAATTTATCATGTTTGAAAATTGATGAAGGTATCAAATATTTATTAAGCAGGGGCACTAAGTTTGTACCTACATGTTTTCCTAGCTTAGCAGATTTATTTTTGGAAGTAGGGCGTTTTTGTAGAAAATTAAATTTGAGGATGTTTTTTCACAATAAAAGTGTTCAGAATAACTCAAATGAAGTTCAATTAACTGGTGTAACAGAGGAAAGTGACATGACGGACTTGGACAGTTCACTGTTGAATTTATCTTTGCACGACAATATTTTTGTTAACATCAATTATTCAGAATCATTTCATGAGGATGAATGTTATAATGATTATTTGTTTGATTATGAGTATGTGGTTGACAATAGCAATGATAATGGGGGGGGGGGTTCATCACTGGTTATGGAAAGTTGAAAGTTCCACCTGTTCCTTATGTGAGTCATTTTATTCCTCCTAAGAACACTATGCTATTAATGTTTTTGAAAAAACATTGTGTAGAGAAATTGAACACGAATACAGTGTTTTTGTAAAAAAGCAGAAAGTGTATAATTTAACCAAAGATGAGTGGCTAACGTTGCAAACCATATGGAATAACAATGAGAACCTGGTTTTTAGCCAGGTGGACAAAGGGGGTAATTGGGTCCTTTTATCTAAAGAAAAATATAACAAGATGGCATATCAGTTATTGAATGATGAGAATGTTTATTCGAAGTTAGATAATGACCCAACTGCTAAGTTTAGTTTCCTATTATTAGAAATGTTGGAAAGGGGTGAAAGGTTAGTTTTTTTCAGTACAAAGGATGTTAAGAAATTGTTTGTCAAGAGCCGTAAAAGAGCTAGATTTTTCACCATTCCTAAAATTCATAAATGTTTAATGGATCCCCTGTGAAGACCGATAGTGTCTGGGTGGGGTGTTATTTACAAAATGTAGGATGTTTTTGGATGAACAGTTGAAACATTATGCCTCATGAGTGCCTTCACATATTAGGAATAGCCAGGAACTTTGTGAATTGGTTGGGGGGATATCCTGGCAGCAGGATTTCTATTGGGCGTGTGTGGATGTCAAGGCATTGTATACTAGCATTAGCCATTCATTGGGTATGGAAGCAATAGCCAGGATGTTGGGTGAGGGTCCCAGAACTAGTTATATTGTACAATTATTGGAGTTCAGTTTGACAGATAATTTTTTCGAGTTTGAGGATGAGTTTTTTTTACAGATGGGAGGCACTGCTATGAGTGCCTCCTTTGCACCTTCTTATGCTATCATTTTCATGAATTTCTTTGAGAATAAGTTCATTTATAACGACATTTTTTTTCCAATAGTGTAATCATCTACGAGAGAGACATAGATAATTTGATCTTTGTATGTAAAGGGGAAATGGGACATTTTGAGGAATTCATGAGGAATTTGGAAGGGAACAACTTTGGGTTGTCGTTTACTTTTAAGACCAACAGAGAGGTGATACAGTTCTTGGACTTGGAACTTTATGTCGGACGGAATAAATCTGTTCAGACCTTACCATAAAGAAACTTTGGCTAACAATTTTTTTATTAGCCTCAAGTATGCATCCCCCCACTTATTGGATTCATTACCGTATGGAGAATATAAACACATTTTCAGTAATACAGCTGATAAAAATTTGGTTGGGAGGGAGTTTGATAAAGTAAGGGATAAATTGTTATCCAGGGGTTATCAGGTTGATTTATTTGTTAGAACAGAAGAAAACATTTTAGACATCCATCAGAGGGGCAATGTTGGCATTAGAAGGAAGAGAGAGGAATGGGTTTATAATGAAGAAGTCGCTAGATTGTTTTTTGTCAGCAGGTTTTCTCCCTTTTGTGATACACTAATGAATTTAGTTAGGAAGTTTTGGCCTATAGTTGTGCAGGGGATATGACTAAAGGTGTGTTTCCAGAAAATATATTTTTTTCATATAGAAGATTTCTGAATTTGAAGCAGTTGCTCAATAGGAAGAACAATAAGGCAGGTAGTGGTTGTCGGGTGGGATGTTTCCCTTGTTCGAAATGCAAATTTTGTCCTAGGGTAAGGAATCTACATGGCAATAAAATCAATGACAGAGTATATAAAGCTATGCAGAGTTCCACCTGTCACTCTAGTGGAGTGGTTTATATTGTGGGATGTGGTTGCTCTCAGAGTAAGTGGTACGTTGGACAGACTGAGAGACAAGTTAAAAAAGCATTTTGGAGCATGTGGGGGACATCAGGCATAGGAGATTGGACAACCCAGTTGCCCATCATTTTTGTCTTAACCACGGGAGATCTGATTCCTCTCAATTTTTCAGTGCACTAGCCAAGCCCATGCACCAGCATGGGGAGTTATATAGGGATAAGTTACTGGCTCTAGAAACCAGGTTCATCATTAATTTTAATACATTATTTCCTTCAGGTCTCAACCTGGAGGTTAATTTAAATGCACACATTTGAATGTATTAATCTGGATGTGCAATTGGGAAATATGTGGGACAGTATGATTGTTTATGTAAATTTGATCCATCACTTTAAATCTAGTGTATCACATGTAATTTTTGGGCATTACTTTAATTAATTGTTGATTAATTTGCTATATATGGACTGTTTCTCTAGTGTGTTAATCATCCCTTTAAGGCTTTTCAGCCAAGGTACCACGAGACACCAGTAAAGGATTTTATTAACCCGGAAGAGACTCTGTTTTTTGTTCTAATTCTTTTTGTGTTTGTTATTTTGAAATCTAAAATGAGAGAGAATGAATTCTACACAGTCTGGATGTCCATGAGTAAATGAGCTATACTACACTGACATGACAGAAACCTTCAGGATTGCTGATCAGCTGTTTACTTCCTTTGAAGATATAAAGGGCAGGCAGTGTCAAAACAGACCGTTCCTACCTGGTTTGTCATGTTATTGCTTTTTTGTTATTCTCACAGTAATGAGATACGTCAGGGCCCACTCTACCAGGGCTCTGGCTACTTCTGTGGCATTTTGAAAAGTGGTGAAGTCTAGAAGTGCACTACTGGCAGCAACTTGGTCATCTATACACACTTTTAGCAAGCACAAAATAGACTCCTTCTCTAGATCCAGAGCAGGTTTTGCTAGGACTATTCTCCAGGGGTTCCTGGACTCTGATCAGTCTTCCTCCTCTCTTGTACTCTAAGCCCTGGTATTTGTCCCATACAGCTTAGTCTACAGTGATCTAATGATGAACATAGTATAGTTGTGTGAATAAACTTGTAAGATCAGATGTTCAAATAGATCACTAATGCAGTAGTCGTGCCCTCTCTCCACCTCCACCCCAATTCTTGCCATTTTTTTGCCAGGGTGTCAGATTTTTATAATTATTAATCTTATTTGGCAGGGCTGTAGCCTCCACCTTTGGAGGTAGGAGAACTGTGATGTAATGTTAGGGCATGTGGAAGGTGCCCTAAAGCTTTGGAAGCTGGCTGCTTAGTCCAGTTCTTGATGGAGCATCCCATATAGCTTTGACTACTCAGCAGTGATCTATTTGAACATTTCAGATATGGCAAGTTTCTTTACACAACCTGACTTCCCTTTGGTAGGAAAATTACTATTGTTAGCTTAACGAAGTACCTGAAAGTATGGTTGGACTCCTCTTTCCCTGTCTAACATAACCTTATACTAAAGTTAAAATTTGCAAAATGTGCTAATTTCTTCATATTGAAGGCAAGAGTTGCTATAAAGTCATTCTACTGTGTGAACCAAAATACTGTAGTCTTTTAATGTTAAAGCTTCTGAGCATGCATCTTCTTTCTAATAGGATCTGCAAGGTTTGTATTACTCATTTGCAAAATTACTCCAATGCTTCACTGCTCAAAGGAGCATCTAGGTCTTAGAAGAGTTTTTAGATTTCTTTCTTTGGGCTCTTCTATTCTAGTTTCTGATGCTGGAACATTTCCGTCCCCTGGCAGATGTGTTAAAATTTATAAATCCTGTTTTATCCAAGGCTTAGATATAATGGACTACTGCCTAATAGACCAGCAGTAAAGGAGTGACAATATTTTCTCAGACGTGGGCTCAAAGTCCTGAGGTGTTTTGTACTAATCTTAAGATCCGATGTTGTCTTTTTCACCCATCTCAACCTGTGGGTTATTGGATCCAAATCAGATCCTGCGCCAGCCCTTTCAAAGTCTTTAGTCAGAGTTCCACCTCCCGTACCCATAATACCCTGCTCTAACAGCCTCTCCCCAGATCTCATTTGCCACCATTGATTTCAAGTCTGTTATTCTCCACCCTTTAATCTTAGTATTAATAGTAGTTTATTGTTAAGTGTAGTTTTGTGGTAGGTGTAGTTATTTCTGTCTATGTTTTTCTAGGTAGTTGGGTAGATAGGTAGCATTAGTGTTTTTTCCTATAGTTCTTTTTAGAGTTGTTACTGATATTTAATAATAGTTATAATAATTAATTTGTATAGGGTTAAATTAGTTTTTATGTAAGTGTGCAATACTTTTCTAGTCCTTGCTTGGTGTAATGTTATATGGCATTTGCTGCCTTTTTTGTGTGTGGTTGATGTGTGTTTTGCATCAGTTGACCTTTCTTCTTTCCCTGAACATAGAGAAAACGCTGAGGTTTAAAAATAAGTATCCTTTGCCACTGCAGGCCAGACACGCTAAGTGTGTATATTGCTTAGGCGTTGTGCTCTTGGTCACGGAATGCAAAGCTTGCTCTTCTTTTGACACTGGAACCCGCAGTGAAAGGAGGGCCAAACCTGTCATTAAGGGCTTTCTTCAGTCTTCAACTGTTTCTTTCTCCTCTCCCACCCCCAGCAACAAACAGGACAAATGGCAGAAGGAAAGGTCTATGGACAAGGTGTTGAAGTCCTGTGGAAAAGAGCAGGAAGAACGCAACTAATGTTCTTCATCTAGTGATGCACAGGTAGAGCTGAAGGTACTCTGTCCTTTGGCACTTCTGGATTCAACCCCTTATGGTCCATTGCTGCAGATTTAGTCCCAATCTCCATTACTGGTGATCTCAAATCATCCAACTTCCCTGTCCAGCGTATAATGAGCTCCTTTCTTTCTAAGGAGCTTATTGACTCTTCAGGTTGAGTCCAGTCTCATTTCTGTCCGATTGTTCCAAAGTAGTTTTCTCCAGAACCACTCCCCTCATGTCCTTGGGTCTGAACTTTACCCTTCTGGCTCCAGTCTTTGGCTCCAACAACCACTAAGTGTTCATCCAAGCCACCTTTTGTTCTTTCCTCATCTAGATCTGTTAGGTTGGTTGGGAGCCTCAGATCATCTAATCTGGAACAACTGATGCGAACTCTTTCTTTATGCCCCATATGAAGCTAGGAATCATTCTTGGCACTGAGGACTAATGTTTTGGCTGCTAGTGTTGCTATTTCTCCCTTGGTGTTCTGAGGTTATTAGATCCAAATGTACTGACCCCCCCCCCCCCCCCGTGACAGCTCCAACGGCTTGGCTGCTTCAAGTGCTGGCTCAGATGTTCTTTGTGTTTCACTGTTGCAGTCATTACATTTGGGTTATCTGCTTGCAGGTAGTCCTCAGTCTGCCTGATTAACAAAGTCTTGGGTCCTGCATCGGTTGCTGTCTATTCTTCCATGACGTCAGGTCATCAGGGGTATAAAACATGCAGCCGACATCATTACATCAGTCTTTCTTGCCGTGCTGTGCCCGAAGCAGAAGCAGTTCACAAGTGCCGGTCGGCCGACTCCTGAAATTTTCGTTTTCGAGTTTAAGAACCAAAGTCTTCAACTAAAAGCTAAGTACCTCGTTGGGGAAACTTTTTCTTGCTCTAAACCAATGTCAGTAAAAGTAAATAATTGCATTTCTTGTGGAAAACAAATACCTCATAAAGATTTTCATTTGTAGTGTATTCTTTGCCTAGGCCCTGACCACGACATACCTCGCTGTCGGTTTTGTGTCATATTTAAACCACAAACTATTAGTCGTCGGTATATTTGCGCTTCTAAATTTTTAGGCGCTTGGTTCAATTATTCTGATGTGTCTTCAGTAAGCCATCCGACTACTGACATTCTGAAGAAATGCAAAGATAAAGACAGAGACAGGCTGCCCAGTTTGCCGGTACTCAGTGAGGTGCTTTCGCAGTCCCTGATACCCGCTACTTCAGATTTGCAGGCCTCTACTGAGACTCATTTGGAGTCCGGTATGCCGCGAAATGCTTCATCTGTGGAACCCTCTACCTTGGATGGGTCCGGAGACACTGTGCAGGCACCGGCTTCAGAGGGTGTATTCAGGCCTACTGACTTGCATATTAAACCGGCGCCTTCTTCAAAGCCTAAAACTCAAACCGTGCCTAGAAAACTGATTCCCAGACTGCATGGTCAGGCCTCTATGCCTAAAGAACAAATGATAAGAATGACTGAAGACCTTATTACTTTAATCAGGGGAAGCCAACCTTCCCCCTCTAAGAGACCTAGGACTGAGTTTGCTTATGATACTTCTGACCAGGATTCTGAAATTTCTGTTTCCTTTGATGACCAGGATTTACCCTTATCTACCTATGAGGATTATGATGCTGAGGGCTCTTTTCCCTCTGCTTACCCCCAGAGGATTTCTCTTTTGGTGAAACCTTGCATACTCTCAGGGAGCTTTTTTGTTGGGAAAGTCAGGATTTCTCTGATTCTAAAAAGAGGCTTAGGGATTTATTACTCCTGCCCCAGCACAGGCCTTTAGCCCTTTAGCTATACCTCCTGTACTAGACATTGTTGATGATGCCTTTTCGGAATTTACCTCCTGCTTCCAAAAAACCTGATCGATATTACAGGGTGCCTGACTCTCACAAGTTCCTTTTCAAAAATCCTACTGTGGATCCTGAAGCCATTTCACAGGGACCCAAGGGCATTAAAGCTACTACTGCCAAAAATCTTACCCCCTCTGATAGAGACTCCAGGGCGCTGGATAGATGGGGTAAGAAGGTATGCACTTCTGCAACTTTGGCCATTAGGGCCTTGAATTGCCAGTTTCATATGTTAAAGTATCAGCTGCATGTTATTGGATTGCTTAAACAGAAAATGATGTTGACTCCTGATTGTGCTGAAAATAAGGATTTACAGGATTTTATGCATTCTGCTGATCAAGTTGGTAAACATACATTGCAGTGTGGTTTCGATTCACTAGAGCCATCTTGCAGGGCTGCGGTAACTGGGTCTGTACTTAGAAGGCATGCTTGGCTTAAGGAGCAATCCTTGCCAGGTCATGTTAAAGCGAAATTACTGGATGCTCCCTTAAATCAGGGCCACCTGTTTGGCAACAAGGCAGAACAAGTTCTTAAAAAGATGGAGGAAAAAGCTAAATCTATGCAAACTATTAAAGACTTTTTACAAGTACAACCTCCAATATTTAGTAAGCATTGGCCTTCTAAGAATTGGTCCTTTCCTGCCTTTTCCAGACCTTCTCAGTCCAAACCCAGATCCAGCAGAACACCCAGGCTTCAGTTCCAGGGGACGCACAGGACTAAGCAGTGGGGGCCTCCACTTCCAAATTTGGGAGTAATAAAACTCCCCCCTATGGTCTCAATGACTTTTTTTTAAAACTTCCAAGCACTTCTCAACTGACTACCCATTTGGGGGGAAAGATTGCACTTCATGCAAAGAACTGGGGACTCAATACCCAGAACAAATGGGTTTTAAATATAGTGTCCCAAGGATACAGATTTCACTTCTACACATCACCAACTCCAAGCGGTTGGCCGGATCTACCTCCAAAGCAGTGGGCAGAGGCCCAAAAGGAAGTACTTTCTTAAGCATAGGGGCTGTTCATTTGGAACCAGAAGAGAAAAAGGGGCAAGGTTTCTACTCAAAATTTTTCCTGGTACCCAGAAAAGACAATTCATGGCGTCCTATCCTGGACCTACCTACTTTAAACACCTTTTTGGTGATTCCAAAATTCAAGATGCTGACTCTTCATCAGTTGCTTCCTATGCTAAGCAAAGATGCCTGGTTGGCAACACTAAATTTAAAGGAAGCATACCTGCACATCCCAATCAGGAAATCTTGCAGAAGATACCTCCACTTCAAAGCAGGCTACACGCACTATCAGTTCTCTGCACTGCCCTTTGGCTTATTTACTGCCCAGGGTATTCACAAAGTGCCTAGCTCCAGTCATTGCATTTTGCAGGCAAAGAAATATTCAAATATACCAATACCTGGACAATTGACTAATTCAGGCAGAAAACCAGGACATACTTTTGAATCCATCTGGCTTTTGTACAGAGGGTGCTAACTTTTCTGGGGTACACCATAAACGAAAAGAAATCACACCTGGTACCCTATCAACAAATTATATTCCTGGGAGCCAGCTTGACTACAACTTCCCAGATGGCTTTCCTCATGCCAGAGAAACAAATTCACTTGACAACCTACTTCAAACAAGTGGTCACAAAAATCCTGCAAATATTACAAGCCTTGGGGTTCATGGCCTCCTGCATTATTCTAATTCCATGTACAAGAGTACATATGAGGAAACTACAGTGGTATCTAAAAAGCCTATGGTGTCAACATTCTCATGATCTAGAAGCAATGATCCCTATCATTCCTTGTCTACACCTAGAGTTCCTTTGGTGGGCAGAGGCCTGCCACCAAAACAACGGACTACCATTCACACTACCCCCTGCCGCTCAAACCCTAACAACAGATGCATCAGAGGGAGGGGGCGCACCTGGCAGGGAAGTGCATTCAGGGCAAATGGAGCCCAATTCAAATGCACCTTCACATCAATCATAAAGAAATGTTAGCTGTACAGAATGCTCTGACAGCCTTCAAGGACCACATTCTTCCAGGACAATTGATGGTAAAGACGGACAACATAACTGTTATGTGGTACATAAACAAGCAGGGGGGTACACATTCTTACCCCCTCTGCAGACTAGCCATGGCATTGTGGAACACAGCCTTGAGCTACCAAGTACATCTACAAGCTCAATTCCTGCCAGGAAAACTAAGTACACTGGCAGATGGACTAAGCAGAACCCTCATGGACCCACACGAGTGGAAACTGGAACCAAGGATTTTTAACATGTTGACAAGCAAATGGGGGAGCCCAGATATAGACCTGTTTGCCTCCCCCCAGAGCTATCAGTTGGAAAAAAATTGTGCAAGGACTCCCCACAGACAAGCTTGGAAAGTGGATGCTCTGTCCTTCAGCTGGAAAAATCAGTTTATGCTTTTCCTCCTCTGCCTCTGCTCTCCAAAGTACTACTAAAAATCAAACAAGACAAACCCAGAATCATTTTGATTGCACCAGCCTGGCCACGCCAACACTGGTACCCCCTCCTGTGAATTGTGTCACTGTTGGCCCCATGGCACCTGCCTCAGACTCCTACCCTGCTGTCTCAGCAGGAGAACCAGATTCTGCACCCTCAGCTTCAAACACTGAAACTAGCAGCCTGGCTAATTACCTAAGCTCTCCTTTACCATCCCTCAGTAAACCAGTGATGGATGTCATTTTAGAAGCAAGGAGGCCTAGAACTAGAAAATCTTATGCTGAAGAATGGAAAAGATTCTGTGCCTGGAACCAGTCTCAAGGGATGAGCACAGCAGTGCCCAATTTACCTCAGATTTTACAATACTTAACTGAGATGCTTCACAAGGACCTGTCTTTTTCCTTAATAAAAATTCACGCCTCAGCCATTTCAGTTCATTATAACACAGAACTTCCCCTCTTCTCTCTTCCACTCCTCAAGCAGTTCCTCAGAGGGGCCAAAAATTTAAGAGAAACCAGGAGAGCTCTAACTCCAGCCTGGGACCTTAACTTTGTATTGGAGAAACTCACCCTTCCTCCTTTTGAGCCAGCTGCTACTGCAGATTTAAAATTCCTTTCTTGGAAAACAGCTTCCCTTTTAGCCATCACTTCAGCAAAAAGGGTATCTGAATTACAGGCCCTTATGGCAGTGGAGCCTTTCATCATCTTTCATGCGGACAGGGTGTCCCTCAGGACCAATCCCTCTTTCATGCCAAAGGTGGTATCCAGTGTGGCCTTTAATCAATCTATTCATTTGCCTACCTTCTTTCCTAATCCACAGAACAAAGGGAAACGGGTACTGCACTCCTTAGATGTGCACAGACAACTTAGATTCTACTTGGACAGGTCTAAACCTCAAAGGAAATCTGAACAACTGCTGGTGGCATTTGTTGCAGGGACAAATGGGAAGTCTATTTCAAAGCGAACTGTCTCCAAATGGATAGGCCATTGCATTCACTTCTGCTATAAGCACCATAGAAAACCTATCCTACAGGGGATCAGATCCCACTCAACCAGGGCTGCATCTACCTCTACAGCCTTTCTCAGAGGCGCACCTACCAAGGACATCCTAGCAGCTGCTACCTGGAGTTCTGTACATACTTTCACCAAGCATTACCATTTGCCAATTTTCTCTAAATCCAGAGCTGGCTTTGCCACTGCAGTTTTGCAGGGCCTTATAGCTGGTCCTATTGCTATCTAAATTCCTCCTCCCATCCTTAGCTTTGGGAATCTACCCAAATGTAGTGACTGCAACAGTGAAACATGAAGAACATAGTACAATTGCATACACTTACCATAAATGTAGATGTTCAAGTGCATTCACTGTTGCAGTCCTGGTTACCCTCCCTCCAGCCCCCCCCCCCCCGACTTCGTTTGGCTATACCTCTTCTCTCCTTTTCAATGCTTAAAAGCTTTTTTGTGTATTTCATTTTTGTTTGAGGTATAACCTTGTATATTTATAGATTTAATTGCTTCCCATTAGGGGACACCTGACATCTGGGGCATGAAAAACTAATGTAATGACTTCGGCTGCATGTTTTATACCCCTGACGTCACGGAAGAAGAGACAGCAACTATCGCAGGACCCAAGACTTTGTTAATCAGGCCGACTGAGGGCTACCTGCAAGCAGATAACCCAAATGTAATGACTGCAACAGTGAATTCACTCGAACATCTACATTTATGGTAAGTGTACACAACTGTACTGTCTTGGCTTTCATGACTGGTGATGTTAGAGCTGGGTGCTCCTTAGAGCTGTGTGTGTTCAAGACTGGTACCCCATGATTGAGCTCAACCTTTTTGGGTCTTGGAGTTGTGAATGCTTCTGGGCATGTCTACTCTTGGAAGCTCAGCTCTCATCTCTACATCAGAGCCAATTGAATCAGTTCCTGGCACCAGTGGCTCACTCAGGTCTTCATATCTGAGGAGCACGGAGACTGGCTTTAATTTTCAGCTTTCAGTGTCATGGAGAGGGTCCTCTCCCATTCAGAGACAGGAGCTTTGGCAGTTACATTGGATCTGTCTCTACCCCTATCTGCTCTTGTTGATCCACATCAGTTGTCTCTAGGACAGACCAAATATTTGGGTCTCCAGGCTCCCCTGCATCCTGGACCCCCCCTTCTCTTCTGTGTCTCCTCCCACTTCTCTGCCTAGGGAGTTGCAAGGGAAGAATACGTGTAAGAGGAAGCACTTGAATTCCCCCAAGGAATCCCTTACTGGCGATCAACCTGATTGAATGGGAGACCTCTTCCAAATCCCTCCACAGCAACACCCCCTTTGTTGATGTGCTTGAATTGTTGAAACAGTGTGGGGTGTCTCAAAGGGCTGGGAGAGAATTAATGTGATGGAACCAATGCCCAGAAAACCCAGTAAAATTTTTGTCCTTCCCCATGGACAGACCCAGCTGGAACAAGGGTCCAGCCATGGACACCATTGTGATTGAGGCTGCAACCAAAACGGACATCTATGTGAAGAGTTCTTCTGTCCATCTGCCCAACAGATAGTCTTGGGATCCAGTGTTTATTTTTGGCCATTCAGACATATAGGTTGTCAGATCCAACAGGATCTGACCTTGGTGCTGACTTCGAAGCTTTATCGAATCCAGAGCTCTGACTCCTACCCTAACCAAACTTCCCTAGACTTCACCTCAGATGCCCAGATCTCGTTTGCAGCTCAAACAATAAGGACATTTGCAGAGTTCTCTCCAGCAGTGGGTTATATTTTTCATATTCTTGCTACTGCTTCTGTCCTACCGTGAGAGTTTTTTCTCTCACTTTATTTCCTTCTTTGTGTTGGTAAGATTTATATAGTTAGTTACAGAATTATGAATATTAGGTAGTTTTGTTAGTATTAAAGTTAAAGCCTTAGGCCTCCTTTCGAACACATTTACCGGTATTCTTATTCAAAAAAAAAAGAGGGAGTATATAGTTTTGTGTTTCTCCTAGCTGTTTGATTTGCTTCTTTGTACTTGACAGTTATCTATCAGGACAATGGCAGAATTGACTGGATTTAAAAAATGTTTGCAGTGTGGACACAAGCTTCAGCCATAAGACCAGAACTCCAGATGTATCTGTTGTCTTCATCCTGCACACATTGACATAGAATGCCAGTCTTTTGTAGCATTCAGAAGCTAGATCCTTCCAAACCAGAAGGGACAAACTTGTTTTAAAGCACAGACAGAGGCTACCCTTTCCTCTTTTTCTCCTTGTAAATGAGAGAAACCCAAGTCGAAGGGACAAGATAAAGACAAGAGAGAGTGAGAAGGAAAGGAGCAAGTCTCCCTGTAAAACTTCCAAGAAAAGGTCTCCAGAGCTGGTAATCTCTGTCTGCCAGGCCCCAAAGTTCCCAGAAGGTCGGATCTGGCACCTGTTTGGGCCCAAACCCCTTTGCCACACACTATTTACTCACTGGGACTTGTGAGTTCCAGACTTCAATCACCATTTTTACAGGAAAGGAGATATTCTCAGTCACCTTCAGTAACATCATCCACTCATTCGTCAAAAAGCCTCACAGAGCTCGACATTGACAGGATAATGAAGTTTGTGAGAACACAGATACAGCTTGGGGTTACCCTGGTACCACCCCCTGGAAAGGTACAAAGTGCTAACCAACTTACCCCTCTCTTACAGGAATCCATAGTGACTCAACTTTTGGGGTCGGTGTTATTTGATCCAGCTGGAACTGGAGTACCTTTTTTGGCACCAGAGCTGCTTACATCTTCAGTGCTGACTGTCTCCCTCTTTCTGTCGACTGTCTCCCTTACTCTGTCAACTGTCTCCCACCTCTCTTTCAAATCCAAAGCCTTTGGATTGAGATGAGACTCACAACTGAATTGACACCAAGATTCTCTGAGCCATCTCTCCCTCTCATAGCTTCAGCCCTGGATAGCTCAGATCCGAGATCAGCTTCATGGCTAGGGCTTGTTGGTGCTGAGATTTCCCTGTCTTCTTCAGAATGGAGGGAGTCATCAGTTCCGGTGGCAGCCTCAGCATTTGAAGCTTTTGAAAGGGTTTTGGCAAATACCAAAGACAAAGTAGCTTCAACCAGTTGAGTTCCATGCAAACCCTATCTGCAGTCTGTTTATTCACATCATCATCTTGTCGGTCAGGGACAGCCAGTACCAAGGGCTTCTGATGAAGTTTACTTCGTTAGCTCCCCTTCAAATTCTGAATCTTCTGCTCCCCTGGAAGGTGCTCCCAGGAAACAGATGTGCAAGTGGAAGCATTTACACTATTCCCCAGAATCTTACACCAAAGATACTGACTTAGAGGAAGGGGAGGGATCTGCCTCTCTCCTCTTCTGAAGATGTCACATTTGGTGATATTCAAAAATTAATGAAACAGAAATAGGGTTGGTCTTCCCAAGACCCTTCACCAGTTGAGTCAATACTCTTGGAGGCCTTTGGTTCTGGACCAGTATCGTTCTTGGTAGTACCTTCTGTTGACCCACTTACCAGTCTTACAGCTCAATGTACAACTCAGTTGGCATGGAAGAACCTTGATATGTGGTGCCCATCCCTAAGAAAACCAATCAAATATTAACTGCACCAACAAGCAGGAAGCACAGAAGTAAGGGTCCACCAGTAGATGCTTTGGTGGTGGCAGCAGCCACCAAAAAAGAGCTATCAGAAGAAAGCTCCTCTGTTCATCATGATAATAGAAAATCTAGGGCAATGGACAGATTTGAGAAGCTGGCCTATGTGCCAGTGACTTTCGCCCTTAGATTGCCGAACTACCTACCCCATTTAACAAGATTCCAGAATGACTTAACTAAAGAGATCACCATGTCATTCTCTGGGGTGTTGCCTACAGATGTTCAGAAAACTGTGGACTCCCATCTTTCCACCCCTCAATCTTCCTCTAATGTGGCCATGCATCTACTCTAATGCAGCCGATAGTGCAGACAGAGCAGAAGGCACCAACATTACCATGTGTTCCCACACCTGCATGTGACTTTGCGGAAGACTTTCTTAATTAATGCCCCTTATGATGGTTCTTCCTTGTTTGTACTGAAAGTCAAGGATACATTTACCAGGACCCAACAAGATGGTAAGACTCTCTCTGCAGTGGGAGTCCACTTCTCCACCCAGCAAAAAAACATTGTCTAGTAACCAGGAATCAGAAAAGAAGATGTGGTTCCACAAATCGAAGAGTACTTTCTATGACTTGTCAATGTGACAGATGTCCCAGTGTCAGAAGTGGAGGCAGTTTTAACAGACAGCATCCAAGAGACAGAGGCGAACCACATAATCAACGCTTTTGCAGTCCATTTTCTGAAAAAGGCTTTCAGGGCTGCTGAACAATTGCATGACTGCTGCACTGTGGAAGCAGCAGAGGAGCAGTTTTCTCTGCACCCTCAAGCCTGGCAGATGATAACATCAAATCATGGGTGCCAAGAATAATATCCAGAAGCTATTCAATTGCCTTTTCCCTCCCACCTCAGGAAAAGAAAAAAGTCCCAGATGTTCCACCCAATCAGTGGGACTTAGCAGCCATAGAAATGTCAAAGCTGCTAGAAGAAAGAGTAATCCACTTGGTCCCCCCAACGAGTTAGAATCAGAGTCTATTCCAGGTTCTTTTTAGTACCAAAGAAAACTGGGAACCTCAGACCCACTCTGGATTTCAGTCACCTAAACCAGATGTTCTTCGTGTTTCACTGCTGCAGTCATCACATTTGGGTTATCTCTGCCAGGGTAGCCCTCGGCCAGCCCGAATACCAGAGGCTTAGTATTTCTGCATCGGTTGCTGTCATTTCAGGGCTGTCAGGTCGTCAGTAGTATAAAGTAAGGCAGCAGATGCCATTACATCAGTCTTTCTTGCCGTGGTGCCCGAAGCAGAAGCAGTTTGTACAACTGCCAGTCGGCCGCTACCTGAGTTCCGTCTACCGAATTGAAGTTAGTCTTCTAAAGCTAAGTACCCTGTTGGGGATCCTTTTTTTCTTGCACTAACTGATGTCAGAAAAAGTTAACAATTGTCTCGCCTGTGGAAAGCAAATACCACACCGAGACTTTCATTCTTATTGTTATCACTTGTTTAGGCCCAGACCAAGACGCCCCCATTGTTGCTTCTGTTCTTTGTTCAACGCCAGAACTATTCATCGTTGGGCCCTCACTGTAGCTAGATA
Source organism: Protopterus annectens (assembly GCF_019279795.1). Classification (NCBI taxonomy): domain Eukaryota; kingdom Metazoa; phylum Chordata; order Ceratodontiformes; family Protopteridae; genus Protopterus; species Protopterus annectens. The sequence goes on from NC_056746.1 coordinate 800,756,316, forward strand.
TTTTCGCTTACAGTCCTCACACTCCGATATGGCTTCGGTAAGTCATCCGACAGCAGATCTTCTGAAAAAACGTAAATATAAAGACAGCGACAGACCGCACAGGTCCAAAACTACTGACGACGCACCAGTTAAACTAGTCATCAGTTCTCTGGTCCTCAGTGAGGAGCTTTTGCAGCCCCTGATGTCCGCTTTTGTGGATTCGCAGGCTGCTACCAAGACCCTTTTGGAGTCCGGTATGCCGCAAAACTCTTCTTCGACTAAGGATCTTGTGGTCATCTCTACCTTGGATGGGTCCGGAGCCGCTGAGCAGGCACCAGCTTCTGAGGAAGTCCTTCGCACTACCGATTCTCGACACAAACCTACGTTTTCTTTCGCGACTACCATTCTTTTGAAAGCAACCGAGTTTCCTAGGCCCGGGGTACGAACCACACCCAAGAAACCGACAACCCAATCTCAGGCACCTGCTTCCCTGCCTCAGTCTCAAATGCTTAAAATGGCAGAAGACCTTATCATGCCGATCAGGGGAAGACAAGCTACCCCCTCCAAAAGGAAAAGAGATCTGTCCCCTGTAGTTTTGTCTGAACAAGAGTCAGATGACTCTGATGCATATGAATATGAAGACATGCAACCCCTCTACTTATGAGGATTCTGATGCAGAGGATTCCATCCCTTCAGCCTCCTCCCCCCAAAGGATTTTTCCTTTGGGGAAACCCTTCATACCTTAAGGGAGCATTTCCAATGGGAGAGTCAGAACTACCCTCAGTCAAAAAAGAGACTCAGGGAATTCTTAGATCTTCCACAGCACAGACCCTTGGCCATCCCTCCAGTCCTGGATATTGTGGAGGGTGTTTTCCTGGAATCCAGCTTGACTCCTGACACCCTCCCTCCTGCACCCAGAAAACCAGACAGGTACTATAGAGTCCCTGACTCTCACAAATTTCTTTTTAAAAATCCTACTGCTGACCCTGAGGTTATTTCTCAAGGGTCTAAAGGGATTAAAGCAACCTCTGCTAAGAATCCCACCCCCTCAGACAGGGATTCCCGAGCACTAGACAGATGGGGTAAAAAAGTATACACCTCAGCTACTCTTGCCATCAGGGCACTAAAATTGTCAGTTCCTTATGCTAAAATTTCAGCAACATTCCCTGGAACTCCTCAAACAAAAAATGTCCTCCTTTCCTGCTTGTGCAGAATCTAGAGAGTTACAACAGTTAATGCATTCTGCAAGTCAGGTAACTATAAACACACCTTGCACTGTGGTATTGATGCCCTAGAAGCTTCTTGCAGAGCAGCAGTCACAGGATCTGTCATTAGAAGGCATGCATGGCATAAGGAACAGCCCTTGCAAGACCATGTCAAATCTAAAATGTTGGATGCCCCCTTGCACAAAGACAACTTATTTGGCACTAAGGCAGAAGAGGTCTTAAAAAAGATGAAAGAAAAAACAAAATCTATGCAGACAGTGAAGGATTTTTTACAGGTCCAGCCGGCATTGTACCACCAAGCACTGGTCCTTTCCTGCTTCCACTAAGTCAGTCCAGCCTAGACCCCAGGGAACCAGACTCCCCAGACAGCAGCCACAGGGAATGCAGTGATCTAAGCAGTGGACCACCTCCACTTCAAAACCAGGGAGTTCTAAGCCACCCCCTTATGGTAGGAACTCACAATGACTCTCCTCCATCACCCTCCCTCTGCCCACCTTCACTTACCCCTAGGAGAAAACTCTCTTTTCACGCAAGCACCTGGGCCACCATTACCAATGACCGCTGGGTTCTCAACATAGCATCCCAGGGATACAGATTCTTTCCACACCCTTCCAACCCCAAAAGGGTTCCCAGATCTACCTCCAAACCAGTGGGCAGAGGCTCACAAGCAAGTCCTTTCTCTGCTTTGTATGAGGGCAGTAGAACACGTTCCTGCAGAACAGATAGGCCAAGCTTTCTACTCCAGACTTTTTCTGGTGCCCAGAAAAGTGGACACCTGGCGCCCCATCCTCGATCTATCTATTTTAAACACCTTCCTGGTGATCCCAAAATTCAAAACGCTCACCCTCCAGCAGCTGCTACCCATGCTGTCCAAGGAAGCTTGGCTAACCACCCTAGATCTATATCCACATTCCTCTCAGGGAATCATGCAGGAAATATCTCCGTTTCAGGGCAGGATCTTAGCACTTTCAGTCTTCTGTGCTTCCCTTTGGCTTATCTACTGCTCCCAGAGTTTTCACAAAATGTCTGGCTCCGGCCATTGCTTTTTGCAGACAAAGGCATATCCAGATTTCCCCATACTTAGATGACTGCCTAATTCAGGAAGACAGCCAGGAAAAGCTGCTCAAGCATCTGGCCTTTGTAGAGTCCCCACTAACCTCCCTAGGGTACAGAATCAACTAAAAGAAATCCAAACAGGTGTCCACCCAAAGGATTATATTCCTGGGAGCAAGCCTGGACACAGCATCCCAGATGGCATTCCTTACACCAGAAAAACATATTTCCCGACAGCCTACTTCTCTCAACTAGCCACCAGACCCCAGTTATCTGCAAGGAAGATCCTGCAAGCTCTGGGGTTCATGGCATCTTGCATACTACTCATTCCATATGCCAGACTGCATATGAGGAAACTTCAGTGGTACCCAAAAAGCCTTTGGTGTCAACACACTCAAGACCTGGAGACTCTTATACATATAATTCCTTGCCTCAGAAAAGATTTTCTTTGGTGGGCAGCAGCATGCTCCCACAACAAGGGACTACCTTTCTCACCATCCCCCGCTGCCTAGACCCTCACCACAGATGCATCAGACTATGCTTGGGGTACACTCCTGGACAGCAGGTGCATACAGGTCCAGTGTAGCCCACAGCAAATCCCTCTGCACATCAACCAAAAAGAGATAATGGCTGTCCAGCACGCTTTGATAGCTTTCAAGCCCCTTCTCTCCCCAGGGGCTCTCCTGATCAAAACAGACAACACAACTGTGATGTGGTATATCAACAAGCAGGGAGGGACTCACTTCTACCCTCTATGCAGGCTGGCCATGACCCCTTGGCACACAGCCTCTGCCATGCAACTGCACCTGTTAGCACAATTCCTACCAGGCTCTCTCAACTCTCTGGCAGACCAATTAAGCAGAAATCTCCTGGACTCACACGAGTGGCAGCTCAACAGAAGACCCTTCACACTAATAACTCAGAAATGGGACACCCCGAAGGTTGACCTCTTTGCCTCCCACACCAACCATCAGCTCAGCAAATTCTGCATCAGAGAGCATCACTGCATGGCTTGGAAAGTGGATGCCCTGTCCTTCCCCTGGGCCAATCTGTTGGTCTATGCCTTTCCTCCATTACCTCTCATCCCCAGGGTACTGCTCAGAATAAAGGAGTAAAAACCAAGGACAATTCTTATAGCTCCCGACTGGTCTCACCAGCACTGGTACCCCTTACTGCGTAGCCTGTCCCCACTGCCACCATGGCATCTTCCTCAGATTCCAAACCTCCTGACTCAGAGGGAAGGGGAATTCATGCATCCCCAATTGCAGACACTCAGTTTGGCAGCTTGGCTTATTCCCCAACCCCAGATTAATCTGCCAACCTCAGCAAACAGGTTCTAGATGTTATAAATGAGGCCAGACGCCCTAGCACTAGAAAGTCTTATGCTGACAAATGGAAAAGATTCTGCACCTGGATTCAGGCTAAAGGAGCCAATACGGCACAACCCTCCTTCCCTCTCATCCTGGATTACTTAGCTGACCTACTACACAGTGGCCTCTCTTTCTCCTTTATAAAAATTTATGCCTCTGCTATCTCTGCTCATTTCCCCACTGAGCAGCCCCTTTTCTCACACCCTTTGATCAAACAGTTCCTAAGAGGGACTAGCAACTTGAGGCCACCCAGAAGAGCACCAACCCCAGCTTGGGACCTTAACTTTGTGTAGGAAAAGCCCACCCTGCCCCCTTTCGAACCAGCTTCTTCTGCAGAGCTAAAATTTCTCTCCTGTAAAACAGCTTTCCTTCTGGCCATCACTTCAGCCAGAAGAGTCTCCGAGCTGCAAGTGCTCATGGCTGTGGAACCCTTCATCATCTTCCATGCTGACAGGGTAACCCTCAGAACTAACCCATCCTTCATACCCAAGGTGGTGTCCATTGTGGCTCTCAACCAATCCATTCATTTGCCAACCTTTTTTCCTAATCCCCAGAACAAGGGGGAAAGGATCCTGTACACTCTAAATGTGCACAGACAGCTCAGATTCTACGTAGACAGGACTAAATTCTTCAGAAAGTCTGATCAATTGCTGATTAGCTTTGCTACAGGGGCAGAAGGCAAAGCCATTTCCAAACATACCATTTCCAGATGGATAGCACACTGCATCCTTTTCTGCTACAAACAACATGGAAAAGCCCCCCCCCCAAGGGGGTCAGAACTCACTTCACCAGAGCAGCCTCCACCTCTGCAGCTTTCCTCAGAGGAGTCCCCACCAGGGACATCCTGGAGGTGCCAACTGGACATCTGTTCACACTTTTACCAAACAGTAACATCTGACTCTCTTCTCCAAATCCAGGGCAGGGTTTGCCTCTACAGTCTTGCAGGGCATCCTAGCCAGCCCCTTGTTTCCTTGTCTGCCTCCACCCTTTTCTTCACCTTTGTAAATCAACCCAAATATGACTGCAACAGTGAAACACGAAGAACATAGTACAGTTGTGTAGACTTACCATAAATGTAGATGTTCGAGTGCATTCACTGTTGCAGTCCTGGTTTCTCTCCCTCCATCCCCCTTTTCTTCTCTAAACTTACAAGGGACACATTGGTATTTACTTTCTACTGGTGGGGTTCTTCCACCAAAGCCTGGCTCCTAACTGGAAGCTCCTGACAGGGTAGGGCAAGAAAAACTGATGTAATGGCGTCGGCTGCCTTACTTTATACTACTGATGACCTGAAGTCAGCCCTGAAGCAACAGCAACTGACACAGAAATACTAAGTCTCCGGTATTCAGGCCGTCCGAGGGCTACCCTGGCAGGGATAACCCAAATGTGATGACTGCAACAGTGAATACACTTGTACATCTACATGTATGGTAAGTGTACACGACTGTACTTTCTTAAGAAAGACAGAGTTCTGGATGGTCACAGTTCAGTGCATTCTACCTCTTTTCAGGAAGGACAGTTGGATGTGCTCAATAGATCTCAAGGATGTCTACTATCACATCAAAATAGGAAAACAATCCAAACGCATTTTCTTCTTCTGGCTGGGAGCCAATCACTTCCAGTTCAGAATGCTGCCATTTGATGTCATCCCAGCGCCTAAGGTGTTCATCAAGATCATGGCAGTAGTAGTTGCATACTTGCACCTACTGGGGATCCATGTCTTCCCATACTTCGACAATTGGCCCCTCACTGCCTCCACCAAGCATCTTCTACTCACACACTTGGGACCAAGTACTTCAACTGCTTCTGAACTTAAGAATATCCGTAATCCTGGAAAAATGTCAGCTGAATCCAACACAGAGTATAGAGTTCATAGGATGTCACTTTGGCACCAAACGTCAAGTAGTCAACCTTCCTCACCCCAGAGTTCTGTCTCTTCGTATTACAGCTCTTCAAGTTCTACATCACCGTGCAACTCTCAGCAAGGTTAATCCTACGACTTATCCACGATTCTAATGATTCCCTTAGACAGATATATCGAGGGTACTTCATTGGACCTTAGCAGTACAGTGGTGTCAATCCATTCACCCTCTACATGCAAAAATTCAAATTATGCAGGTCTGCAAAATACACATCATATGCTGGACAACATCACTGTCTGTAAGCGAGGGCCGTCCATTCCAGGCAGATACACAAATTGCAACAATGACCAAGGATGCATCCCTTCTTGGGTGGGTGGGGACATTTCAAAGGGAGAATGGTCCACGATACATGGTCCTCGATAGAGGCCAGCCATCACGTTAGCATCTTCCTGCTGAGAGCAGTTCTTCTAGTGTTGCAAACATTTCAGGACCTCCTCCCCAAGGGTGTGATCTCCATACAGATGGACAATATGACTGTGGTTAGGTACATAAGCAAGGAGCAACCTGATCTTATCCACTGTATCAAGAGGCCATGAGGATCTGGCACTGGATGATGTCTTCACAACAGTTTCTGAGAGTAGTGAACATACTGGGATCCTCCAGTGTACTCGCAGACAAATTGAGTTAGACAGTGTTGATGCCTCATGAGCGCTTCCTTAATCCTAGAGTGACACAAGCAATCTTCAGTTGCTGGGGTCAACCTTGCTGTAGCCTCCTTGCCTCCCATCTCAACATCAAGTGCAGCAGGTATTTTGCCCTGATCCTTTCACAGGGACAGTCATCGAGGGATGCTTTGGTCCACAACTGGCCCCTGGGTCTCCTGTATGCCTTTCGCCCTTTACCCTTAATGAAAAAATTCATACAGAAAGCAAGACAGTACAAGGCCTCATTGCCATGAATAAATTCATACAGAAAGCAATACAGTGCAAGGCCTCATTGCCCCCTTCTTGACCCCAGCAGAAGTGTTTGGTCACCCTATCTATGGTCTCTAGTAGTACATACTCCATGGATGTTGGAGCATTATCTGGTTCTACTTGCTCATAGGTTCATAGGAAGTTACGAGGCTAATGACCCTAGAGCCCTTACAGGCCTATCCGTATTTATCCTGAGTTACCCCAATTGTCTGTGGTTAGGCGAGTGAAATTGACAGACTTAAGGGTCTGTGGTAGTTAATACTGACAGGAGGGACATGGGCGGCACCCCAAGAGTGAATTAATAGATTTTGAGTGTTTATAGTTTTGTAGGTCAATAATAGGCTAGCTACCCTTGCAGGCCATTTTAAGCCTAGACAATTTTCCTTCAATGTAAACAGCTTAACCTTTATACCAACTCACCCATCTGGACTCCCTCCTTTGGACCAGAAGTCCATGAGGTTAACTGCATGGTTCTTCCAATTTTAACCATAACCAGAGATGCCAGGCTTTCCCCATCACTAGTCAGCAGTTTCTCTCTCTCCTTCATAGAAACCGTCAACTAGGAAACTTTATCACAGTAAATGGAGGAGGTTTTCAATCTCGGCCTATTCCGAAGGTCTTGATCCCTTTTCAGTGCCAGTTTCTTCCATACTTGAATTTTTATCTTATCCCTTTGACAGAGGTTCCAGTTTTGCCACCATCAAGATACAATTGGTTGCAATTTTCATATTGGACGTAAAGACATGCAGATAGTTTCTCTAAAAATTTCAAAAGTAGTCCTCAAAGGTGCTTTTCTTGTGAGACCTCCCATTACAGACCCAACACTTCCATGGGACATCAGCATTATGCTACAAGCTCTAACTCGGGCAACCTTTGAGCGTGCTACCACTGCAGATCTAAAATTTCTTACATGGAAAACAATTTTACAAAGACATGCATCTGGAGCCTTTCACCCCGGGCCTCTATTGAAAATTGGCTTTGTTCCAAGTCGGACTTTCCCGGTTAACAAATGTTAAATAAATAAAAAATAAATAAATAATTTTAAGTGGCAGTAATGTCAGTCAGATGAATTTCAGAACTTACACACATCTCCTCAGAACTCCCTTATCTAGCGTTCCAGGAGTTTCCCTTAGAATTAACGCAGCCTTTATTCCTAAGGTGGCATCTGAAACTAATTTAAATCAATTAATACATTTACTTCTCTTTTTTTCCAAGTTACTCAAACAAAACATTCATTAGATGTTCACAGACAACTCAGGTTCTATATCCACAGGACAAAAGATTTCAGAAAAGATGATCACTTGTTCATTTCCTTTTCCAAACCAAAATTTGGGAAGGCAGTTTCTAAAGTTACCTTATCCATATGGCTCTCAGATTGCATTTTCTTTATCTATAATAAGAAGACTTATTCCTTATCAGGTAAATCAAAAGCACATTCAACCAGAACAGTCTCCACGTCTACATCCTTTAACAGGGAATTATCTTTTGACAATATTTGTGCAGTGGCCACATGGGCAATGGTATATACCTTTGTGTTTCGCTGTAAGCTGGGCACTCAGTCCAGGTCACGCTCCTCCTTGGGTTCCACCATTCTTAGGAATGTCCTTCCTTGATACCACCCAGTTTCAGTTTCATATTCTGTCTAATATGCTTGAACAGATGAAAACAGACACCATTAGATACCAAAGTTTTGTACTTACTGTAATGTCAGATCCATGTTTGATTTTCATTCAGTTCAAACTCCTTCCCACCTATCCCCTTCCAAATGATCACCTATGACTTCAAGATGATCTGGAGGATATAATCAAAATCCTCCAGTAAGGTGAACCAACCACCTGGGGAAAACTTCAAAAACCAGTAATCCAAGAATTAGCTTTAAAATGTCGTTATTCACCACTTTCACCCTCAGGATGTCAGACGTATTCAGAAATAATACTAAAATCATTCTGCTTCATTATATAATATCTTACAATCCATAAAAAACATTTTCAAATTAAGTTGGGTAACTAGCTAACCAACAACTAATTCCTACATTTTAAAAATCATTTGATATTAATGGCTTCATTTAACTGTGGATGGCAATCCGCCCTTAATCATGGCTGCCATTCATTCTCCTTTTGTTCGAATCTATTTTTAAATTCCCCACCCCTTAAATCTTCCTGTATGTCATCCAAGACATAAAATAAAAACTTTTTAAACTCAACACAGACTTGGAAATGCTTATACAGGGCATTATTAACATCCTTAACTTTAATAGCATATAGGTTTTCCTTTATAATTTTTTGTAAAGAACTTGTGGTCATTCCAGTGTAAAATGCTGAACATTGGGAGCAAATACCAGCATATACCACCCCTTTAGACTGGCAATTAAAACATTTTGAACTGCCAAAAGTTCTATCTATATGTGTAAAACTGATATAAAATAGGTGGAAAATGTTCATACCCTTTTTTCTAAAGCTTCTATAGATGTTTTCAGTAAGAAAGTCACATCATACCCCATATGCTGAAAAAGCCAGGTTTGCACAATGAATACAACAATATTTTATTAAAACCTTTGGTTAAGTCTATTGGAAATGTGGATCAAATACTACTGATATATATTATTCTGTATGTGCTTTAGATAGATCAGTTGTTAATTGTATTTGAGATGTTATTAAAAACAACTGGAATATCATCAAAGGCAGCAAATAAATATTTGAAGTAGTAGGATCTGAACCTAAGTTTGTTTATAGAAAGAATGTAAGCATTAAGAATTCGTTACAGCAAGATAGTTATCTTTTGTCCACCCCTAGTACCGACAAGACAAAGGAGCCCTATAAATGTAATTTTTGTACTGTTTGTTGATACACTTGTGAAGGGCCCTATATCAGTTTTACACATAGCGATAGAACTTTGGCAGTTTGAAACATTTAAATTGCCAGTATAAAGGAGTGGCATATGCTCCCAGTGTTCAACATTTTACATTGGAATGACCACAAGTTCTTTGCAAAAACATATAAAGGAACACCTATATGCCATTAAAGTTAAGGATGCTAACAACACCCTATATAAGCATTTACAAGTCTGTGTTGAGTTTAAAAAGTTTTTATTTTATGTCTTGGATGACATGTATAGTAATATTTAAGGGGAGGGAATTTTAAAAATAGACTTGAACCAAAGGAGACTGGATGGCAACTGAGATCAAGGGCAGATTGCCATGCAGGGTTAAATGAAACATTTTGAGAGGAAGACTGTCTAGGTCACCTAGTCACAGTAAAAGCCAGTCTTCACATCAAAATTTTAGAGATGAGGGTGGTCTTCCTAGCACTGAAGGCTTTTTAAGACCTTCTCACCAAGGGTGTGACTGCTATCCAGACCGACAATGTATCAGTGGTATGGTATCTGAGCAAAGAAGGAGGAACTTGGTCCTGTTCTGTGTGTCAAGAGGCCATGAGGATTTGTCAGTGCACAATGTCGACTGAACAGTTTCTGATGGCAATGCACATCTCAGAGAAGTCCAACATCTTGGTGGACAGTTTAAGCAGGATTATTTTTCTGCCTCACAAGTGGTCCCTGAATTTGGATGTAGTGGCCCAAAGTTCCAGCCTTTGGGGCACCCCCTGTGTGACCTGTTTGCTACTCCATCCAATATGAAATACAGCAGTTTTTATGCCCTGGACCCCCTGAGATGGTTAGCCAGTGAGGGATGCTGTTCTGCATGCTTGGTCCCAGGACTTATTTATATGCCTAACCCCAGACTTCTCTTGCAATCATTTTTTTTTCAGAAAACAGCTAGTTGCAAAGCAACCTTCATCCTCATTGCCCCATTCCGGCCCCATCATGTATGGTTCCACTTGCTTTGGTGTCACCTACTTTTCTTGCCCTGGGTGCTAGACCCTGTCCCTGGTGTGGTTTCGCATCCTTCAATGTTTCCTCCTGTGAAACTTTACTCCCTCAAGGTAGCTTCATGGTTCCTTCAATTTTTGTTTTGATAGCCAGGCATCTCGAGCTCTATGAGAGAGTTGTTCACATCCTTTCATTCTCTCAAAAACCTTCCAGTAGAAAGATTTATGGTAGTAAATGGAAGTGTTTCTTCAAACTGGTCTTCTTCCTAGGCCTTAAATCCTTTGTTGGTGCTCTTAGATGCTATTCTGGACTTTCTGGCTGTTCTTTTTCATTCTGGTCTTAGTTATTCTGTGATTAAGATGCAGCTAGCTGCCATTTCTAACATTCACATTAGCATGGACAATCACTTTTTGATGTCTTACAAGCTTTCTAAGGCCTTTTTAAGGGACACTTTTTATTATGTCCCCCCATTGGTGATCTAATGTCTCCTTGCGACCTTCCTCTGCTATTACAAGTTCTCACCAGATCTCCGTTTGTACCAGAAGCCACAATGTCTTTAAAAATTTTGTCATGGAAAACTCTCTTTGGTGGCTGTTACATCAGCCAGAAGAGTGTCAGAAGAGTGTCTGAACTTCAAGCACTATCCACTGTGCCCTTATTTGATTTTTCATAAAGGTAAGGTTACATTAAGGAACAACCCTTCCTTTATGCCCATGGTTGCAGTGGCTGTTTCAACTACCTTTTTCAGTTAGGATTTGATTGATATTTGTGCTGCAGTTATTTGGTCTAGCACTCATACCTTTGAGTCCTATTACAAGCTGGACATGCAGTCTAGGTCTAAAGCTCTTTTGGTTCCATCATTTTGTGGAATGTTCTATCTTAGGTCTCCCTGGGGGTACTGCTGGCTGGGGACTTGGACCTGAAGGTTGAGATGGATGGAAAGGACATCTGACATGAAAGTTATGTAGTTACCTTAGCGATAGATCTGTGTTGTCTTCTTCCGTCCTTCTCAACATCCCTTCCTTCATGTTCCCTCCAAGTTGTCACCTTTAGTAAGTTACTGCGACTGGCCTTGTGGTCTGGCCTCAAAGGTGTCTCTTTTTGCTGCACTCTGATTATTTCCTGCAGTGTGGTCACCTTGTTCCCAAAGTTTTGTAATTCTAGGCACTTTCATGTGGCAAACTCAATATGAGGAGAGGCTGTTAGAGCAGAGTATTATGGGTAGAGTAGGTAGAGCTCTTGGACTGAAGATTCTGAAAGAGATGGCCTCAGATCCAAGTTAGATACGATAACCCACAGGTTGAGAAGGACAAAAGACAACTCTTATCTATCATTATCTTAAGTACATAACTTTCTTTTGAATCTACTCAATATTCAGGCTTTTGCAGATTTTTTACTTATTTACTTACTAATAAACTGCTTCTGTTGCTTCCATAATAATTTTAGCTCTATTAACCGTCCCATTTGCACCTTCTGCTGCTGAGGATTGTTTTTTGTCATACAGCATTGGTTCAATGCATTAGATCAGTGCATTACATTGTGTCACTTTCTTTTAGTTTTATCTTTATTTCTGTTGCCTGTTTGTTAAATTTAAATGTAGCTTCTGATTTAATCTTGAAGTCTTTGTATTTGCTCTTTCTGTTGTGTCAGTTACCCGTGCTGATGGGTCCTTTTGGACCAGTCCAGAATGCTAGTTAACATACATATATACTGTAGTGGAAATGTGTTTTCAAATCCTATCATTACTTTAAAAAAAAAAAGTAATTTTAAAATGCATTCCAGTGGTTAGAATTGCATGTTCAGTGATGCAAGCTAAGTTGGTACAGCTAGTTTATCAATGATTGCATTGTGTGCTCATTATTGCTTACAATGATGTTTTGTAACACCAAACTGAATTATTTTACAACAATTGCAGTCATATTATTTTTCAGTCCATATCTCTACTTTAGATAGCAGAAAGCCCGTATTTGTGAAAGTACAAATTCCAAGGGCGTTAGATCTAGATAAAATGTGCAGTGACATGTGATGATGTTCTTCGTTTTCCATTGCTGCAGTCCTTACTATTGGGTATAGTCCGCATCCAGTCGGCCCGAATACCAGAGTATAAGGCTGACGTCGGTCAGGGCGCATTAGACTGACGTCAGTACGTCAGGGTACTAATGCGCATGACCGGCGTCATATCCTCAGTCTTTTTTGCCGCGTGGTCCGATGCAGAAGCAGTTTTGCGAGTGCAGGTTGGCGTTCTGAAATATTTCGGAAACCGGAGTTTCAGACCGAATCAGAGTTGGCTAAGTACCCTGGGAACATTTTGTTTTTCTTGCCTCAGTATTTAACCGGATGTCAGAAAAGTGAATAACTGTATTTCTTGTGGGAAACAAATACCTCATAGGGATTACCATACATTGTGTATACCTTGTTTAGGGCCTGAGCACGACGTTGTTGGTTGCCGCTCTTGTGCTAGGTTTAACAAACGCACTATTAAGAGGAGGTTAGACTGTGCCAGATTAGTGTTTGGGAAACGTTGCAATTATAAAATGCCGTCGGATGCTCCGACGCCGCTTGGCCCAAGAAGCGTAAGGACAAACAGCGAAGCCTAGGGTTGATGAACCGCAGTCCCGGACGTCGGTTCTTTAGGAGGCTCAGTGGAGCCAGAGGTTTTGCCAGGAGTTTCTATGGAGTCTCAGGCAGAAACTTTACTGTTACAGGATGTACCCTCTCAGGAGGCAGGCCAGGCTGAGGGGGCTTCTCAGGTAACTATTCTTCCCTCTCTTCCCAAAGTAGTTAGAGCCTCTCCTTCTGTTGCCAAAACTTCTTTTAGAGGAAGGCCAAGTTCAGTTTCAGTAGGGGCTTCTCCTAGCCTTTTGGGTTCTGTACCTAAGAAACATATGCTTAGAATGGCAGAAGATTTGATTACTATGATTAGAGGTTCTATGGGCCCTCCTGATAAGAGGCCTAGGGTGGAACCAGAGTTTGACAGTTTTGAACAGGGTTCAGGGGCTTCTGAGTCTTCTGCGGAAGATTTGCAGGAGTATCCTCATTATTCTGATTCTGATGTGGATGATGCCACTCCTTCGGCTTCTCCTCCTGAGGATTTTTCATTTTCAGAGACTCTGCATTCCATGAGGGAGCACTTTAAATGGGAAGGCCAGGATTACTCTGATTCCAGGAAGAGGCTTAGGGAATTCTTGTTTTTACCCCAGCATAGGCCCTTAGCTATACCTCCTGTGTTGTCTGTGGTGGCAGTTGGTTTTGCAGAGGCTTCCCTGGACCCTGTTTCCTTGCCTCCTGCTCCTGTTGAACCTGATAGGTACTATAGGGTGCCCAAGCTCATAAGTATTTGTTTAAGAGTCCTAGGGCGGACCCAGAAACTGTTTCTCAGGGGCCTAAAGGTGTTAAAGCCTCTGTGGTTAAAAATCCTGTTCCCACTGACAAAGAGGCAAGGGCGTTAGATAGGTGGGGTAAGAAAGTGTATACTTCTTCCACTCTAGCCATGAGAGCATTGAATTGTCAGTTTCACATGCTGAAATATCAAAATTATCTCCTTTCACAATTGAAATCTAAGGTGGATGCTTTGGCGGAAGGTATTGATTGTAAAGAATTGCTGGATTTAGTTTATGTGTCTGAACAAGTGGGCAAGCATTCTTTGCAATGTGGTTTTGATGCTGTGCAGGCCTCCTCGAGGGTGGCTGCCACTAGTTCTGTTCTTCGCAGGCATGCCTGGTTGAGGGATCAAAATTTGGCTGAGCATGTTAAGACAAGGATTTTGGATGCTCCTTTACAGTCTGATGTGTTGTTTGGTTCACCTGTGGAAGCAGTTTTAAAGAAAATGGAGGACAAAGCTAAGTCTATGCAAACTGTTAAAGATTTTTGCAGGTACAGCCACCAAGTTTAGTAGAAATTGGCCTGCTAAGGGGTGGACATATCCTGCTTATGATTCCCAGTCTAGGGGTAGGTCTAGACGTGGTAGGGGCAGGGCCCAAGGTTCTTTTAGGCCTAGAACAGGGAGTTCACCTGCTCAGACTTCTGGTGAGGCAGGGTCAGTCCTTTCGTAAACAGACCCAATGACCTGCCTTTTCAGCTGCCAGTAGATTCTCGCATGGCAGCTCCTTTGGAAGGACGACTGTCTCTTTTCAAAGAAAATTGGGATTTAATTACTCAAGACAGATGGGTGTTGGACATCATTCACCACGGTTACAGATTTTATTTCCATACAATGCCCCTTTCACAGGCATGCCAGACGTTCCTCCTCCACAAAGAAAAGAGGCTCACAAGCAAGTTTCTCAGTTACTCCAAATGGGGCCATTCAGCCAGTCCCTGTATCAGAAAGGGGCCTAGGATTTTATTCTCGCATGTTCCTAGTACCACAGAAGGGGAACACGTGGAGACCAATTTTGGATTTATCTCTCCTCAACACTTATCTGGACATTCCCAAGTTCAAGATGTTGACGTTATAACAGCTTTTACCCTGCTGGGCAAAGATCACTGGATGGTAACTTTAGATCTCAAGGAAGCTTACCTTCATGTGCCTATCAGGCTAAGTTACAGGAAGTATCTGCGGTTTCGAGCTGGAGATTCTCATTATCAGTTCTCTGCATTGCCCTTTGGCTTATCTACTGCCCAGAGTATTCACAAAGGTTCTGGCTCCAGTGATAGCTTACTTCAGGCTACAAGGACTTCAAATCTATCCTTATTTAGACAACTGCCTGATTCTGGCTCAAGAAAAGGAAGACCTTCTACTGCATCTGGAATATGTTATAGCAGTGCTAAGATGCCTAGGGTATTCTGTGAACGAAATAAAGTCCAGTCTAGTACCCTCTCAAGACATGTGCTTTCTGGGTGTGAGACTGCATACAGCAGCCCAGATGGCCTTTTTAACCCCGGACAAACAAAAGAGTCTATCACTTTACTTCCATCAACTATCTCATCAGTCCGTGCTGACTGCAAAGACAGTCCTTCAAGCATTAGGGTTCATGGCATCTTGTATTCTGGTGCTTCCCAATGCCAAACTGCATATGAGGAAGTTACAATGGTATCTCAAAAATGTATGGACACTGCACTGCCAGGATTTCGACACTGTCATTCAAATAATACCTTGCCTTCAAAGAGAATTTTTGTGGTGGGCTCAGGAATGTCACCTAAACAAGGGACTCTCTGTGACCCAGCCAGAGGCGAGTCAGATTTTACCGACAGATGCCTCGGACATTGCTTGGGGAGCTCATCTAAATGGAAAGTGGATACAAGACAAGTGGCCTGCCAGACTACAGCATCTACATATCAACATGAAGGAGATGTTAGCAGTCCAGTTCGCATTACTGACTTTCAAGGAGTTACTTCTTCCAGGGCAGGTGTTGATTCTAACAGACAACACAACTGTCATGTGGTACTTCAACAAACAAGGGGAACACATTCTTATCCTCTATGCAGGCAAGCAATGATTTTATGGGAGACTGCGCTACGCTTGCACCTAACTCTTCAGGCAAGGTTTCTGCCAGGAGCACAGCACTCCTTAGCAGATGTGTTAAGCAGACAAATCATGGATCCCCACAAGTGGAAACTGGATCTTCATGTATTTCAGAAATTGACAGTGTCATGGGGAACTCCAGACATAGATCTGTTCGCTTCTCCACTAAACCACCAGCTGCCACAGTTTTGCACAAAGGGGTTTCATCACACAGCTTGGAAAGTGGATGCTCTGTCTTTCAGTTGGACGAACCTTCATGTGTATGCCTTTCCACCTCTGCCTCTTCTTCCAAAGGTACTGTTAAAGGTCAGACAGGACAGGCCAAGGATGATTTTGATAGCTCCAGATTGGCCTCGCAACACTGGTACCCTCTACTACGGAGTCTGGTAAAGAAGCCTCCAAGGCCTTTACCTTTGATTCCACATCTGTTATCCCAGCAGGACGGTTATCTGCTCCATGTCAAGCTTCACTCTCTTCATCTGACAGCCTGGCATATTCTGTGTTGAAACACAGCAGGTCTCAACTTCCTCAACAAGTTTTAAATGTGATTATGGAAGCTAGAAGACCTAGTACAAGGAAAGTGTACGCAGCAAAATGGAAGAGATTTTTATTTTGGAGTAAAGCAAAGAATTTGGAGATTTCTGAGCCTAATTTGAGTATGGCTCTTCAATATCTTACTGAGTTACTGGACAAGGGTCTGTCCTTCTCTTCCGTTAAGATTCATGCTGCAGCAATCTCAGCTCACTATGATTGTGACCCACCATTGTTTTCGCATCCTTTGTTCAAGCAGTTTCTTAGAGGGGCAAAAATATAAGACCCCACGTAGAGCTCCTACTCCTGCTTGGGATCTCAATTTTGTGTTGGAAAAACTTACTCTACAACCTTTTGAGCCTGTGGCTACTGCTGAATTGAAATATTTGTCATGGAAGACTGCTTTTTTGTTGGCTATTACTTCTGCAAGACGGGTGTCTGAGTTGCAGGCCCTTATGGCAGTCGAGCCCTGTTGATTTTCCATAAGGATAGGGTATCATTACGCACTAATCCTTCCTTTATGCCTAAAGTGGTTTCTAGTGTGGCTTTAAACCAAACTATTCATTTGCCTACTTTTTATGCAGACCCCCAAAATAAAGGGGAAAAGATTTTGCATACTTTAGATGTACACAGGCAATTGCGTTATTACTTAAGCAGGACTAAGGATTTTAGGCAGTCTCAGCAGTTGTTTGTTTCTTTTGCTTTGAGTTCGCAGGGCAAGCCTGTGTCAAAACAAACTATTTCTAGGTGGATTGGCTTTTGCATTGCATTTTGTTATTCCCATCATGGCAAGGAGATTCCTGCTGGGATTAGGCCTCATTCCACTAGGGCTACTGCCACTTCAACAGCATTTCTACGGGGTGGCAACTAAGGATATTTTGGAAGCAGCTACTTGGAGTTCAGTGCATACTTTCTCTAAGCATTATCACCTTCCTATCTACTCTAAGTCTAGGGCTGGTTTTGCCACAGCTGTTTTACAAGGCATGTTGTCAGCTCCTGCTTCTTTATGATTTGCCAGCCTCCCTTACCTCTGCTTTGGGATTCTACCCAATAGTAAGGACTGCAGCAATGGAAAACGAAGAACATAGTACAGTTTTGTACCTACCATAAATGTAGATGTTCGAGGATTCCATTGCTGCAGTCCAATTTACCCTCCCTCCTTCCCCTCTGTGTTTAGGGGTGGTTGTGTAGGTGAGTTTACCTGCTTATATTTTTGTATATATTGTTCATGTTTTGGTGCAGGTATTTTGGGCCTTGTCTTTTTAGGGTCTTCTGACATCTGGGGCAAGAAAAGACTGAGGATATGACGCCGGTCATGCGCATTAGTACCCTGACGTACTGACGTCAGTCTAATGCGCCCTGACCGACGTCAGCCTTATACTCTGGTATTCGGGCCGACTGGATGCGGACTATACCCAATAGTAAGGACTGCAGCAATGGAATCCTCGAACATCTACATTTATGGTAGGTACAAAACTGTACTTTTTAATGCAGCTATTCTAATATCGCTAAATGCATCTAAAGGCTGTTTGTTTAAGATCATCTATAAGTAATGATCTGATGTTGTAAATCTGTGTTCATTAATTACTATTATGACTTTGGTTCCGTCCTCGGAACCGATATGGCCGTTTCCAAGCTCGCTCCAGCCAAAAACTCTCACCTGAGACCTACCCATAATGCCCCTCTCCTAGTTACTCTAGATCTCGTTTGCTGCGTTCCTAATCAGATGTGCTAGCAATCTCTCTAAGCTTAGTAGACAATTGTCATTTTTAAGATAGTTTCTCTTCAAAATTTTTTATTTTTCAGTCAATTTAGTCTTTTCTCACTGTCTCCTATAACCTAATCCTATTCTTACCCTTTACCTTGGTAATTTAATTTCTACCATTATTGATACTGTCCCTCTCTCCTGCCTTTGACAGACCCTTCCTTACCTCTTGTGGTATTTTTTAAATACCATCATTGGTATTCTCCCACCTTTTTCTCTCCCTTATTTTGTTTTTTTTTTCTGTAGGATAGCCTTGTTGCCTTACTATGTCAGACAAAGCTAAGTTGGGGTTTAAACAGTGTGACAAGTTCATAGGTTTATACTAGGCTATCTGCCCTAAGGCATTTATAAGCCTAGCCCAAATTTTTGTGGCTTACGCCACCCCTTATATGAAAAATACTGTGCCCATTAGTTTGTTGTGCCTCTGTCCAGCAGTGACACAGAGATGATTCCCGGGATAAACCTATGATCTCCCATCCACAGGTCAAGATTTCTCTTGAACAGAGCCAGCGAGGTGCTCTGCCTCACATGGAACGGGATTTTATTCCACAGCATAGGGAGTCTCTGAGTGATAAATCTATCCCTCCAGCACGTCCTATTTATATCCGTGCTAAGGTTTAAGTTGCTTGCTCTAGTGGTTTTGGTGGATTTGGATTTTTTGAGGTGGAGCATGTCCATTAATTCCGGGTTGGACATGGCCTTGTATGTCAGGCACATGTCACCTCTGAGCAGACGGTATGCAACTGAATAGAGCTGGAGTTTCTTCAATCTGGCAGCATATGACAGATTTTGGAGTCCCTTTATCCTTTTGGTGAGGAACTTTTGGGGTCTCTCCAATTGCTGCAGATGTCGGGTGAGATACATCCCGAATGGGGCATTGTACTCGATCATTGGGTGTAAGTGTGGGTGTAAGATGCCTAACTCGGATACGCATGCTCGTTGTGTCTACTGTTTGGGCGTGGATCATATTAAAGCTGACTGTGACATTTATGCTAGTTTTAGTAATCTTACACTACCAGAACGTAAAACTAAGCTTATTTTAAAAGGCTTAATCAAGACACCTTTTTCAGAGGCTCTATTTGGGTCAGAGGTCTCATCCCCTCCAAAGACTAAACAATATAAGGAAAAACAGAGTCACTCAGTTCCTGCATCTCCATCAGTTATGGAACCAAGTCGGCTCCGTGCTTCGCCGGCGCCCTCAGCGCAGACCTCTTCGGCAGCAAGCTGTGTATCTTCTCCCTCGGTGCCATCCAGGATATTCACCCCTATTTCAGTTCCAACCTCGGCACCACTGACTTCGGTGCCATCCTTGGTTCTGACATTGGCTCCTATGACTGCACCTGCCTTGGCACCATCCCCGGCCACAGTGCCGACAGTTTCTTCGGCTCCATCGGCTCCAAAACTTGAATATCTGTGAAGGGCAAGATACTTGCGACCATTTTTTGGGTCAGAGGTTTAGCCCCTTTCTAGAAAGACCTGATTCTCCTTCAGCAGCCTTCTTTAGATCCACTAGGAGTTTTTCTGAATTAGATTTAGTGCTGGTTGTGGACCAGCTTCTGGCAGCTAGGCGATTGCCTATTCCAGCTAGACCTTCCGTCCCTCTTGGCTCAGAATCTTTTACTATATCTTCCCCTGTTTATCCTCTTCCGGCCTCTACCCAGATCCTGGAGATCTTGGTACCGATGTCCACTCCAGAGCATACAGTCTCAGCTGCGATAGTTTTTCCCCTCTCGGCACTGACTACCCTTGCTGCATTGGCTCCAGTGGAGCCGATGCTCTCTCAGAGCAGTGCTTGGACCGTCTGTACCTTGGTACCTAGCCTGGTGCTATTTTCTCTCTGATGCCATCTATGTCCACAGCTCTGATGGCTTCCAGTCCTCTAGGAGCTCCTCAGGGCGGGGTGTGACCCTGGTCCTGAGGTTGTCCATCCCGGTTCCAGGCTCCCAACCCTCCTCGGGCGGGCCTGCTGACCAAGTGATGGAGAAGGTACTTGACTCCACAGGCTCGCAGTCAGTACCAGTGACATCAGTGTCAGAACCCTCCCTAGCATGCACCTCTCCCTCTATTTTGGGAAACTGGGCACGGGAGTCGCAAGACCCCCCCTTTGAAGGGAACCCCTTCTCTGGAGTCCTCCTCAGAAGATCCCACTGGGGAGCCACCCCAGAAGAAACGCTGCAGGAGGAAGCACCTTGATTCCCCGGAGGAATCTATCACTGAAGACACTGATTGTGATGAGGGGGAAGGATCCCCCACTGTCTCCCTCAGACGATGTCTCATTCGGAGCCATTCTCAAAATCCTCAAGCAGCTGGGAGATCGGAAGTCCTCTAACCCTTCTTTTGAGGAATAGGTGTTCTTGCAGGCCTTCCGTGCCTGATCATCTACTTCTTTGGTGACCCCACCTGCAGATGACCTTGTTAAGCTCATTGTGCAGCGTGCCTGGAAGGCCCCGCTCAATGTAGAACCTGTCCCCTGGAGACCAGACAAAATTTTATCTACACCTGAAGACCAGCCCCACTGGTCCAAACAGTTGACAGTTGATTCTGTGGTCGTCGTGGCGGCCACCAAGAGGGAACTGGCAAGAAAGTTCCACTATCCATCCTCCGAACAGGGAGTCCTGGTCCATGGACAGACTAGGGAAGCGGACCTATGCTTCAGCAACCTTCGCCATTCGTTCGCTGAACTATCTGGCACACTTTACTCGCCTCCAAAGAGATCTAATTTCCGAAATGTCTTCCTCTTTGGTGGGGGTACTGCCTAATGAGGTGTGTGACACTGTCGCCTTGCAGCTAGCGACCCTTGAATCCTTCTCCAACTCCTCGATGCGTTTGATATCTTACACCACCGTGGGGGCAGCTCGAGCTGCCACATCAGGCATTGTCATGAGACGCAATGCTTGGATGCGGTTGTGTGACTTTGCAGACCCCTTTAAATCTTCTTTCGTCAATGCACCTGTGGACGAATCTGCACCTTTTGGACCCAAAGTACGAGACACATTTGCACATAGTGTGAAAGATGGAAAGACCTTGTCTGCTGTGGGCATACGCTTTTCCAACCCCCAGAGGTCTTACTCCAGGAACCAGAAGGGAGGAAAAATGTGGTTCAAGAAATCCCAAGGATCTCTTTGTGTCACTCGTAGTGAACAATCCCCCCGGGGCAGAGGGGGCAACTGATATGGAAGACTCCCCTTTCGGGGTAGAGGGTGTCCGCATAACCAGTGCGCTAGAGATTCTTTCTCTGGCAGACCCTACCAGCGCTCCTGAAGAGTGGCCAGATTGCTTTCCTCTGGAAGCAGATGGGGGGGGTCTTTTCTCTCTGCACCTAAGAGCCTGGCATCTTATTATTACCAATGTTTGGGTGCAGCGAATAATATCCAGTGGCTACCAAATACCATTTGATTTAATTCCCAGACCCGTCAAATGAATCCCCGATGTACCACCCAATCAGAGGAAATTAGCAGCGTTAGAAATAGAAAAGCTGCTAAGAAAAAGTCATCCAACCAGTCCCACCAGAGCAGACAGGATTCGGGTTTTACTCGAGGTTCCTTTTAGTGCCAGAAAAGATGGGACTGGAGACCAATCATGGATCTCAGCCTACTAAACAAATTTATCAAACCTCAAAAATTCTGGATGGTCACAGTACAGTCCATTCTTCCCTTCCTAGGGAGGGACAACTGGATGTGCTCTATAGACCTCCAGGATGCGTACTACCACATAAAGATGGATCATCACTCCTGGAGGTTTCTCCGCTTCCGGCTGGGAGCCAATCACTACCAGTTCAGGGCAGTGTCATTCGGTCTCTCGACAGCCCCCCAAGTGTTCACCAAATGTATGGCAGTTGTGGTAGCTCATCTTCGACTACAAGGATTCCAGGTGTTTTCCTATCTAGACGATTGGCTCCTTACTGCTCCGACCAGGAAACTCCTAGTCCGCAGCCTCTCTTAGACTCAAGGTCTCTCTCCGCTTGGGGATTACAATCAACAAGGACAAATCTCAAATGTCCCCAACGAAGATACTGGAATTTATTGGAGCAGTCTTCGACACAACATCCTGTCAAGCTTCTCTCCCCTCTCACAAGCTTTCGAAAATAATACACCAAATCCAAGACCTTCTTCCTCAGACCTATGTACCAGCACGTCTTGTACTGCAACTCTTAGGCTCCATGGCAGCTGCCATTACGTTAGTACCACTGGCGAGGCTGCACATGAGAATCCTGCAGTGGCTCCTTTCCACACAATGGTCATTTCTAACTCACCCACTCAACCACATGATACGTCTTACAAACCGTTGCAAGGAAGAAATGCTATGGTGGATGAAGCCACAAAAGAATCTTTGGTGTCAACCGTTCTGTCTTCCTCAGCCCACGGCCATGGTGACCACGGATGCTTCCCTGTTAGGGGGGGGGGGGCATTTCCAGGGAAAGACAGTCCAAGGCACCTGGTCTCCCATGGAGGCCAATTTGCACATAAATTTTCTGGAAATCAGGGCAGTTCTCTTAGCGTTGCAAGCGTTCCATGCATCCCTACCCTCTGAGACCGTTGCAATTCAATCAGACAACATGTTGGCCGTCTGGTTTAGCAAAAAGCAAGGTGGAACCAGGTCTTATCCCCGCTGTTGGGAAACCATCAGGATTTGGCACTGGGCGATAGCTTCCAACCACTTTCTTAGCAACGCACATTCCCGGGAGCTCCAACCTTATTGCGGACAATCTGAACAGGAACATCCTGATGCTTCACAAGTGGTCCCTCAACCCTGTAACTGCAGAATGGATCTTCCAACCCTGGGGCAAGCCTTGCTGCGATCTGTTTGCTTCCCCCATAAATTACAAATGCAGAAGCTACTTTGCCCTGATTTCCCCCTCAAGGGGAACCCCAGAGGGATGCTCTAACGCACGGTTGGCCTCTGGGTCTTCTGTATGCCTTTCCCCCCGTTTCCCCTCATTCCAAAATTTCTCCAGAAAGCTCAGAGGTTGTGAAGCAAAGTGATCCTCTTTGCCCCCTTCTGGCCCCGTCAAGTCTGGTTCCTGTTTCTATGGCCTCGTCTGATTCACAGCCCGTGGATCCTGGATCATTCCCAAGACCTGTTATCTCTTCCTCAGGGGACTGATTCATCCGAACCTCCACAGTCACAAGCTCACAGCTTGGTTCCTCCACTTCCAGTGATTGCCAGGCTGCCTGACATCCCGTCTCCTGTTCGTGAAATTCTTCTGGCTTCACACAAACCTTCCACCAGGAAAGTTTATTCTAGTAAATGGACTAGGTTCTCTATTTGTGCCAAAGATCAGAACTTAGACCCTTTCTCTATGCCTATTCAAAAGATCCTACAATACCTGACTACTGTTTTACATGTAGGAGCCTCAGCATCGACGATCACTGTACATTCAGCAGCTATCACCAATTCTCATAATGGACTTGATAATTCTTCGATTATGTCACACCGCCTATGCAAGACATTTTTGAAAGGAGTATTACATGTTAAAACTCCGGTCAAGCCTCCCTTAGAACCCTGGGACTTAACTTTGGTACTTAAGTCTCTTACAGGTCATCCTTTCGAGCCCTTTGATTCATGTGATTTAAAATTTTTGTCATGGAAGACCTTACTTCTAGTAGCACTACCTCGGCAAGAAGAGTATCTGAGCTGCAGGCCTTGAGTGTCAAGAGACCTTACTTGATCTTCCACACGGATAGGGTGTCCCTTCATACTGACTTTTCTTTCTTGCCCAAGGTCATTTCTGGATTTTCCATTAACCAATCTATTGACCTGCCGGTTTTCTTCCCTCAGCATTCTAATAGAGGGGAATACCTTTTGCACACCCTTGATGTGCATCGGCAGCTTCATTGTTACTTGGACAGGACTAAATCTTTCAGTAAAATGGATCAGTTGTCTGTGGCCTTTGCAGGACCCAGATTGGGTAAACCTGTTTCCAAAGTGACTTTATCCTCCTGGCTTAGAAACATCATTACCTTTATCTACCAACAGAATAAGCTATCCTTGCCTTCCAGAATAAAGGCTCATTCTTCCAGATTTATGGCTATTTCCAGATCCTCTATGGATGATATCTGCGCAGCAGCCACTTGGGCAAGACCTCATACCTTTATCTCTCATTACAAATTGGATTTGGCCTCCAGGAGACGAGCATCTTTTGGTTCTGTGGTGCTCAGGAATATCCTTCCTTAGGGCCACCCAGAACTCAAGTAGCTGGGGACTCGGTCCTAATAGTAATTAATGAACAAAGTTTTACAACAACAGATAAAGAAATTGTCTTACCATAACGTTCCATCTGTGTGGTAGATCTTTGTTCATTCATTACTTCCCGCCCTCCTTCCCCCTGCCTGGACTCCTGGTGAACTTTAGGAACTCCTGGTTAGGATATTTGCTCAGAGCCTTCTACTATTTTTCTATTACTACATCTATTATATAGGGGTGGGCAAACTTGATCTGGAGTAACTAAGAGAGGGGCATTATGGGTAGGTCTTAGCTGAGAGATTTTGGCTGGCGCGAGCTTGGAAACGGTCATATCGGTTCCGAGGACGGAACCGAAGTCCTAATAGTAATGAATGAATGAAGATCTACAACACAGATGGAACGTTATGGTAAGACATAACTTGTTTTTCATTGTGATTTGAGCAGTAGAACTGAAACATGAGTTTCCTGATTTCTTTACTAACTGTACCTTGTTGCATATCTACTCTGTAACTTGTCTTAGATGCAAATTCAGTGTTTCTACAAGGCCAAATGTGTTTTCATATATTGTTTTACTGAACATGCACTTTTAAACTGTATGACACATTTGTTGTTTTAGATAAAGCTTATATAAGTCAAACTGTTCAAAACATTAAAACCATTTGATGCAAAAAATAAAATGTTTGTCATTTCTTAGAAAAATTTTGAATATCCAATTAAAATTGTGACATCTTTGTAATAAAAAATCTTTAAATAACCTGTTACAATTGGCCATAAAAGGTCAGAGGTTCCAATTGCTAGTTAAATGTTCTTTCAAACTGACAAGTATGACAGTTCTAGAATAATGCTTCCCTAGCTGCAGATAGGAAAAAAGAATTGCTGTTGGTTATTAGAAACATAAAAACATCATCTGCTTTTCTTATAATGACAGTGTGTTACTTCTTAACATTATCATTTCCACAACAATATAAACATAAACTTCCATATGGATTCTTCTGTATTTAAATGAAATAAATTGTGGAGATGCATGTCACTGTAATTGTGTAATCCTTTTATTTAGTATTGACTATTTTCATCAGATTCAACTGTGGGTCGTCAGATCCAACCAGATCCGACATCAGCACTGCTTCTGAAGCTCTTCTGTTCCAGGGCTCTGACTCCTCCCCTACCCATTATTCCCTGAACTCTACCTCAGTACTCAAGATCTCATGTGCTGCCTGAAGTATTCAGTTGTGTCATCAAGGGCTCCAAATTTCGATATCCTTTTTAGTGTATTTCTAACTGATCTTGCCATTAGCATTCCTCCTCCCTCTACTAAGAGAAAATTTTCTGTCCAGCTAGTATTACAGCGGTTGTTACAGTTTGTGGTATTTAAGAGTTGGGTAGATTAGAGCAGGTTAGTCATATAAAGTGTGCTGTGTTCTTTTTTAGTAGATAGTTCATTCTTGGCATGTTCATAGATGGTTACGTAGGTAGATTCTGTGTGTGTGTGTGTGTGTGTGTGTGTGTGTGTGTGTGTGTGTGTGTGTGTGTGTGTATCATTGTGTGTGTGTGTCAGTGTGTGTGTCTGTGTGTGTGTGTGTGTGTGTGTGTGTGTGTGTACCTCAGAAAACGAAAAGCTCACTTACCTGACTTTCAAAAGACCGAGATGAAAATAAACAAACCTCCAGAACACTGACCGCTCGAATCATCGACATTTCACTACAGGTAATTAACCACTTGGACAACCTAGCAAACAAACTAAAAGCAAAGAAAACCCATCCATGTGAGGGGGGGGGGCTTTGCCCTCCACATTCCCCCTAACATATGCCAACTCTGACATTGCACTGCTGCTGAGGTAAGGGGCAAAGGTCAACATGGTGGCCAAGTGGTTATTCACCTGTAGTGAAATGTCGGTGTTCTGAGCGTCCGGTCTTCTGAAGTTTAGTTTTTTTCATCTTGATGATTTGAAAGTTGGGTAAGTAAGCTTCCGGGTTTCTGAAGGGTCCCCTCTCTCTCTCTCTCTCTCTCTCTATATATATATATATATATATATATATATATATATATATATATATATATATATGTGTGTGTGTATATATATATATATATATATATATATATATATATATAGATATATATATATATAGATATATATATATATATATATATATATATATATATATATATATATATATATATATATATATATATATGATGCCTTGTGATTTTGGATTATAGTTACCATAGATGAATTTTGTTTGTAATTTTTGTGGTCTGTGTGTATGTTTGTTTCCTGCAGTTTTATAGTAATGGCTGACAGGGATTTAAAAAATATATAGTGTGTGGTCACAGGCTCCCAACCCAGGACTGAGTGTTTACTGTTTGGGAGCTGCCCATCTCAACAGAGTACCAGGCCTGTTCTTCTTTAAGCTCCACGACTCTTCAAATTAGGAGGAAGAAATTAATTGTGAAAGTTTTCCTTCCCCCTCAGACAGGGTCTGTCATGCATTCCACTTACTTCACTGCCTTCCATCCTGCAAGCAAAGACAAGAGACCCAAGGGCAGGCAGAAAGAGAATGAAAAAGAAGTTGTTGAGAAAGCTAGACAAAAAAGACAAAGAGAAGATGACAAAGGAAAAATCGGACTCTGAGAAGCCCCAAAAGCACTCCCTGGATCTGACTGTGTTGTCTGATTAGGATCCCCAAAGTACCATGACACTTGAAGCCAGCAGTTCCTAAGATCCATCCTTCACCACCTCGGTTTCGATTATCCATGGATTGGGTGAGTCACAGACTACACTCACTGATGCTCCAAGAATGAAGGTACTCAAGACCATCTTCCGTGGCATCGTCAACTCAGTCAATCCATAAGCCTGACCGAACAGGAAGTTGACAGGATAATGAAGAAATTCCTCAGAACGTAGATTCAACTTGTGAGTCTCTCAGTGCCAAGTTCTGGGAGTGTACCCAAGTGTTGGGCAATCTAGCCTTCCTCCTCTTCTTTATCAAGTCCTGGTTTGCCCCTCATACCCAGCTGCCACAGATCTGATCAGTCCCGTAGCACCTTTGTCAAAGCTGACAGTACAAGTGACTTCAACTCTTACAGGTTCCCTTCCTTTTTTGGTTCCAATATGTTCAGATCTGGAAGAGACTCTGAGCTGTAAGCTTTGGTGCTGTGGCTCCAGGGGATGGGTCAGTATTGAAGTTGTTGGAGCTATCTCTTCTCCTCAGTACCTCAGCTCTCCATACCTTGGCACTGAGGTTGGCCTCATAGTTTAGACCTCTTGGTTCTGAGACTTACTTCCTCTCTTGGGACAGGAGGGCTCTGGCTGTCCTGGCACCCTCAGCCTTCAAGGCTTTTGAGTGGGTTCTTTTGATGATGAAGGAAAGAGCGCATCCATCCAGTTTGGTTTCATCTGAACCTTGGCTAGAATTGGCTTCTACTTCCCATCATCCTGACAGACAGGGGCAGTCAGTTCCACAGGCTTCCCAGGCTACATGCTGCATGTGCCTCAGTCCATCCCCCTAACAGGGAGTCTAGGGCTATGGTTCAATTTGGGAAACAGATGTACACTTCAGTAACTTTTGCCCTTAGTGTACTGAATTATTTTAGCCCATGTTACCAAATTTCAGAGAGACCTGATTAAGGAGATTTCCAAGTCTCTCTCAGGTATCCTGCCTGTGAATGTTTCAGAAAACAGTGGACTCCCA
Organism: Protopterus annectens; assembly: GCF_019279795.1. Taxonomy (NCBI): domain Eukaryota; kingdom Metazoa; phylum Chordata; order Ceratodontiformes; family Protopteridae; genus Protopterus; species Protopterus annectens. The sequence goes on from NC_056746.1 coordinate 800,784,234, forward strand.
GTTTTGTACCCTCCAGTCTACTTCCAACATAACCATACAACTGCTTTTTAACACAGATGATGACATGACCAGAGCAGCAGGCACCGGCATTACAATTCGTTAGCACACCTGGATGCATCTTTGTGATTTTGCAGAAAGCTTTTAGATGTTCTTCTTTAATGCTGCCTTTGATGGTTCCACCTTATTTGAACTCAAAGTGAAAGAAATACTGACCAGGAGTCAACAAGATGGTAAGACTCTCTGTGAAGGGGGAATCCACTTCTTTGGTCCTCAGAGAACCTATTCTAGGCATCAGTGGACTGAGAAGATGTGGTTCCAAAAATCACAGAGCTTTTATCAAGAAATTCCTGGCTATGGACCTCCTCATGGCAGAGGATGAGGTAATAACAATGGACATCGCCCTGAAGGCAGACTGCATAACCAGGGCTTTCATGATCCTTTTACCAAAAAGCCTTTTCAGTACTCCTGAAGGGTTTTTCAGCTGCTACACTTTAGAGGCAGTTGGGGATGTTATCTCTACACTTGCAAGCCTGTCAAAACATAACCACAGATTCTTGCATGCTAAATATAATTTCCAGAGGTTACTCCATACCATTTTCCCTTCCTGCTATCAAGAAGAAAGTTCCCAGTGTTCTACCCAGACATTGGGAACTTGTAGCAGCAGGTATTTCCAAGCTGCTTGAATAGAGAGTCATCCAGCCAGTCCCAGAAGACCAGTTAGAATGCAGAGTCTGTTTGAGGTTCTTTTTAGTGCCCAAGAAAACGGGGGATCTCAGACCGTTCTGGATCTGAGCCATTTAAATTGGTATATCAAACAGACAAAGTTTTGGATGGTCATACTTCAGTCCATTTTGCCTCTAATGAGGAAGGATGATTTGATGTGCCCATAAATCTTAAAGATGCTTATTATAATGTGAAAATAAAGAAATGTTCGAGGAGATTTCTCTTTTTCCAGCTGGGAGACCGTCATTGTCAATTCAGAGCCCTGCTGTTCGGTCTCACATCAGCCCCCATGGTGTTCACCAAGATAATGGCAGTGGTGGCAACACATCTTCGCCTGATAGGGATACATGGCCTTACCTTGCCAATTGGCCCCTGAGCACTGCTTCCAGCAACCTGTTGTCAAATCATCAGGATATTTTGCTCTGTCTGATGCAAGACCTAGGAATCTTGGTCAGTCTAACCAAAAGTCATCTTATGCCTACTCAACAGATAAAATTCGTCAGATTCTAACTGGATACAAGCTTGCAGGTCGCCCAACTTCCCAACTCCAATGTGCTCTCACCGGCACTTTACTGCCACTGAAGCTCTCCATCACCCCTCTCTGCCAGTGAGACTAATTCTTCACCTATGAGGTCTAATGACTTGCACAATCATCATGGTTCCAGTGGCCATATTTTGCATGAAAGGGGTTTAGTGGACCCTAGCAGTGCAATGGTCCCAATTTTATCATTCACTTCATGCCAAGAGTCAATGCTGCCAAATTTGTAGACAACACATCCTGATGGGTAACGTCTCTTTCAGTGACAGAAGGGTGTCCATTCCTTATGGACCACCCTGTGGTGGTAGTGACAACAAATGCATCCCTTCTAGGGTGGGTGGGGGCATTTCAAAGGAAAGACTGTCCAAGGCATTTGATCACACAGAGATTCAACCTTCACGTCAATGTACTGGAGAAGAGGGCAGTCCTAGCACTGCAGACTTTTCAGAACACCCTCCCCAGGGGTATGGTATCAGTATACACAGACAGTGTGTTGGTGGTTTGGTACATCAGCAAACAGAAAAAACATGTTGCTATCCCTGGTGTTGAGAAGCCAGAAGAGTCTGACGATGAGCGTTGTCTTATATCCCTGGGTCATCCAATGTACTGGTGGACAAATTAAGCAAATCTTTCTTGATGCCTCACAAATGGTCCCTCGGTCTAATAGTGCCAGCTTTGATTTTCAGTCACTGGGGCCAACCTCTTATTCTACCTAAAGAACAAGTGCAGCAGTTACTTTGCCCTCATCCCTCTGTAAGGACGGTCAAAGAGGGGTGCTGTAGCCCACAATTGGCCCCCAGGTCTCCTCTGTGCCTTTCCCCCATTGCCTTTAATAAACAAGTTCATACAGAATGCAGGAATGTACAAGGCCAAGGTCATCCTCATTGTCCCTTTTTAGCCTCTACAAAAGTGGTTTCTTTCCTGTGACCTTCTGGTAAATCCTCCACAGTTGCTGAACCATTATCCAGATCTACTAACACACCCATCCAGACTGCCTCCTCCAGACCAGAAAGTCATAAAGATGGTTCCTCCGGTTCTAACCTTAGGCAGGCATTCCAGACTTCCTACTTCGGTTGTTCAGATCATATCAACATCTCAAAAATGGACAGCTGTGAAAACATATCATAAATGGAAGAGATTCTCTGTTTGGGCTATGTCAAGTGGTTTAGACCCCTTCTCTGCACCTATTCCTTCCATTTTAGAATTCCTGTGGGAACTTTCCTACAGCCGCTCCAGTTATTCAACTATCAAAGTTAAGAGTCTCTAAGGCCTTCTTGAAGGGAACTTTGCTCTTATGGCAACCTATCAGAGATGATGCACCTCCATGGGACTTTGCTATCATGTTACAGGCATTGACTCAGTAACCCTTTGAACTGACGTCCTCAGTTGATTTGAAGCTCCTCACTTGTAAAACAATTTTTCTGGTTGCAGTTTCTTCAGCCAAACTGATTTCAGAGATGCAAGCACTTTCCTGCAAGTCTCCCTATTTTGTCTTTCGCAAAGACAGTTTCCCTAAGAACTAATGTATCTTTCCTTAATAAGGTAGCATCCAAAACTAATTTAAATCAGTCAATAAGCCTACCAGTCTTTTTTTCTAAGAATTTCGAACAAGGGTGAATACATGCTATATATGCTGGATGTTCATCGTCAGCTTAGGTTCTGTCTTCACAGGACTAAACCATTCAGGAAACCATATCAATTGTTTGTGGCATTCTCATAACCTAAATTAGGCAAAGCAGTGGATAAGGTTACTCTGTCTGGATGGTTATCAGAATGCATCTCTTTTGTTTACAATAAATAGGGATTGTCTTTAAAATCTAAACCTAAGGCTCATTCCACAAGGGTTGTGGCTGCTTAAACAGCCCTTTTCAGTAGATTACCAGTTGATATTTTTGCAGCAGCTACTCAGTCAACAGTTCATACATCTGTATCTGTATAAGCTTGTTGAACAATCTAGATCACAGTCATACTTTGGTTCCACCATTCTCAGAAATATCCTTTCTCGATACCATCCAGGTCCATATGCTTGAGAATATGTCCCACAGATGAACTGGACGAAAACAGACATCATTGAATTTTAAAGTTAATTGCTACCCATAATGGTAGATCATCCAGTTCAACCTCCCTTCCCCCCTTCCAAATTGTCACAAATGGATTTCTGATGACTGAGTTGTCTCTGGTATACCCTGTCTGTGAGCAGTCCTTACTGCCTGTTTCTCATAACCCTGCTGGGTTTTTTTCTTTCCTATATTCTGGGGTTAGTCTTGAACAGAGATTTTATGATTGATATGCACATGTATAAGTTTACATGTGGATATACTTTCTAATGGGGTGCAAACTCGATCTGAGTTACTGAGGTGGAGATCAGAGAATTATGGTTAGGCGAGGATTCAGAGCTCTGAAAGAAAAGAGCTTCAGAATCGGTGCCAAGGTCAGATATGACAACTCATAGTTGAACCTGACAGAAATCAGACAATATAGAGCTGTCGTTATAGTAAGTAGATAACTAATTTTTTTAGGGTTTGCATTCAGTAAGAAGAAAAAAGCAAGTCAGTTTTTAGCGATTCTTATGTGCTTTGAATAACATAATGCTACTAAGAGGATGCAGTTAAAGGAAGATGATGTTGGAGGAATGATATCCTTGGAATATGATTTTTCTGTGTTAGGATGGAACCCAAACTAAAGGCGCTACAGAAGAAGTATGCAGAACTACAAGAGAAATCAGCAAATATGAAGAATATGACACAATTCTTAAACGACCTGCAAAATCTACAGGCAAAATATATGAAGTACTTAGAGAAAAATCCAAAAGAGGAGGAAGTGGTAAGAAATATTTACAGTATGGTTAAGTAAATTCTAAATAAAAATGCAGTGTTGGCAGCATTTCTACCCAGCCAGTCATTATAGCTCATAATGGTAATGCTTATTAGTTTAGTTTACAGGTAAGCATTGTCTTGTCTAGCCTTACCTGCATTTTTCTATACTATTTCTGTTTTAACATAAACAGCTTTTAGATTTAAGAAGCATTTACCATTACCTGCATTTGACATTTTTGTTTATGGGACATTAGTTTATATTTTTCATCAGACAGGAAAAATAAAGTGGAATCGTTATTCAGTCCTCTGGCCTGAAGAAATGAAGTGTTGTAACGAGAAAGCAGTAACCAGAGGAGTGTCACAAACATCATCATTTGAGGGTACTTAAATGAACTATTACAATGAAGTATAAGTAGTTGTTGAGAGAAAGAACAGTTAAGTGACACACAACTGTACATTTTCAAGAGAGTATTGCAACAGTCATTAATAACAACTGGGTATGTCTTAACTCTTGTAGTCTAAGTTTAGTCCAACATATCCCAGCAGTGCACATGGTCCCAATTTGACCCTTTGTCAGTCTTCTGGCTCTTTTTCAAACCAGTCCAGGCTCATCCTGCTTGATTGTTCTTTGCAAAGATGGTCTTTCACCACTGAAATTTAGAGTACAGTAGTTAAGTAGGATAAGATGATACTTATAATAAGGTAGTTTTTGATTAACTGGTTTTAAGGAATACACTTTACAGGTATGCATTTAAAGCTTATATACATAACACAAGCAGAAGGTTATAAATCAGAGTGGAAAGGAATGATGATAAAAATTGTGAGTGTCTAAGAAATAAGGAAATAATGGTCCTAAGGAGAAGTTGACTGTTTTATGAATAAACTAAATAAAATAACAATACAGAATATCATCAAGTAACAGAAAGCATTCTAAGAATTAAGCCAACAAAGGAATGGTGAAAGGAGATTTTTCCAAGAGGGATTACTTCAAGCAGGGATGTAGAAAATAGGCAAGAGGGGTCTGGAATTTACTGGAGAAAATTATCAATGAAACCAAGGTATTGGGAACGAATAACTAGAGATGGAAAGGTAATACTAGAATGGGATGCGGCCAAGCAGAAATTTGGACTGCAGATTAGAGACAAGAGTATAATCAAGGAATTTTTCAGTATTTTGAGCTTTAGAAATTTTGGTCTCGGTATTTTGAGTTTAGGGATTTTGAAAGTCAGTATTTTGAAGTGGACCCATATAAACCTCTCTCTTTCATTCTGTTTTGTTGTTTCATTATGGCTGACAGGCGTACCAGCTTTAAGAAATTTACATTCTGTGGGCATAAGATCCCTAATTCTGATGCCTGCAAGGAATGCGTATTTTTTTGGGTGCTGCCCATCTAGAAATTGACTGCTCTGTTTGCTCGGAATTCAACTCCTGTGCGTTGAGTGACAGGAGAATAAGTTGGTGTTAAAAGGCTTGCTACCTCCTTCTGCTGATTCTGTCTTGGCTGAGGCTCCATCCCCATCCCCTAAATCTAATAAAGGGAAGCATGACTCAACTCTAAAAGAAAAGGAGTCCAGGAAATGGTCCCCTGACCATTCTTCTAATTTGGCTGTGATTCCTGAGGCTCTAGCTAAAGTATCCAAGAAACCAGATCCAATGTCAATGTCGGATCCTACAATTTCAAGCACAAAATCTCCCTGAATCCAATATCTCCTCAGTTCCATTCACCTTTTTTTACAAGAGATACTAAGGAAGCACGTCAGGCCACCTTCCACTATTTCATCCATTAGGTCTTTCAGGAGCTTATCTGAGGCAGAGGTGGATAGGATGATAAGGATGTTTCTCAGGGCTCAAATTGAAATGGGTGTAATTCTGGCTCCCATCCGACCTATGAGCCTTCCCTCATCTCAACCTCATGTTATATCTCCTTCTTCGATCTGACCAGTGGTTTCAGATCCTTCAAGTCTGAGATCTTCGAGGATGTCCCTGTTGGATTTGTAGACTGGCCATTCTTCCACTCCAACCATGCTTCTGACTTGCCCTGGAGCCAGTGTAGGTGCCGGATCCAGGGTTTAGGGTTGATTCCGAAGCTGTCGGAGCCATCATTGCCTCTTGGCACCTCAGTGTTGGATACCTTGGCTCCAACTCCTTCCTCAAGGCGGGGATGCACGGGGATTCATAGTTATGTGAAGGTAGTTTTGACACTGATGCGACTGGCTGTTTCTCCTGTACCTTCTGCCTTTAACACAGTGGAGAGGGCTTTCTCTGTACCCAGAGAGAGGACACCCCTTATCCTCTTTGGATCCTATTCTTCTTCCTCCGTCAAATTTAAATTCTGAGCCTCTCATGCCTACTCCACTGGGACAGCCATCCCATACTAGCCTTCAGACAGTCCTCATCCAGGACTCCATACCCACTTCTGATACCTCACCAGACCATTCGACTGATGAGGTCCTTAGAAAGAGGGTGTGCAAAAGGAGGTACCTAGATTCCCCTCAGGAATCTGTCGTTGAAGACACAGACTGATGAATGCGAAGGGTCCCCAAGATCTCCACCTGTTGATGTCTTCTTTTCAGGGATCCTAGAAATTTTCTAACGGAGAGGTAGATGGTCTCCTGATACCCCTTCCCAAGAGGAGTCAGTGTTTCTGGGGGCTTTCAGGTCTGGCCCAGCAAAGTTCTTGGGTGGTCCCTCTGGCTGACAATTTGATCGACCTTCTCTCATGCCAAGCACAGAAGGAGCCTGATACAGTAGAACCCATACCTAAGAGGTCAGATAAGTTTTTAGCTGTACCCAAAGATAGGGCCCACTGGAGCAAGATAGTCCCAGTAGATGCCATGGTGATGGTGGCAGCCACTAAGAGGGAGTTTGCGAAACAGAGCTCATCTGTCCATCCCCCTAAAAGAGAGTTTAGGGTCTTGGACAGATTTGGTAGGTGCTTTTATGCCTGGGTGACCTTTGCTGTTCGATCAATGAATTATTTGGCACACTTCACCAGATCACAAAGGGATTTGACCCAAGGAGCTTTCCAAATCTCTGTCAGTGTCCTTGTCTGTGGAGGACAGAAAAAAATTTCTTCACAACTGGCCACCCTTCAGTCTGTTTCCAATGTGTCCATGAGGTTGATCTCTCATGCAGCAGAAGGTACCTCTTGGGCAGCAGGTTCAGGCATTGTGATCAGGAAGCACTCCTGGGTGCGCCTTTGTGATTTTGCAAAGCCCTTCAAGTCTTTGTTCATCAGTGATCCTTTTGATGGATCATCTTTGTTCAGCCCCAAAGTTAAGGAAACGCTTCTTAGACGTGAGCAAGATGGAAAGACCTTGTCTGCCTTAGGAATCAGTAAAAAGATGTGATTTTGCAAGTCCCAAGGGCCTTTCCAGGAATCATAAGAAGATGGTTTGTGCCGGGGCAGACGCTAACGGAAGATGCCATCCTTGTGGCAGGTGTGACCAGCAAAACCAGGTCTTCAGAGATGCTTCTTTGAAAAGCCCTACCAGTGCTCCTGAAGTGTTATCCGACTGCTGTACTCCTGAGGCAGTCGGGGGGGGGGTGCTTATTTCTGCACCCAGAAGCCTGGGCATCCATCACACAGCACACTCGGGTACAGTAGATTATATCCAGATGTTATTTCATACCATTTTCCCAAATTCCGACAGCAAAAACAAAAAACATTCCCAATGGTTCACCCTGTCAGAAGGAAACAGCAGCCTTGGAAATAGTAAAACTGCTAAAAAAAAGTGTCATCCAAAAAGTACCCCCAGACCACCAAGAATATGAAACTTAACTCCAGATTCTTTTTAGTGCCAAAGAAGATAGGGGACTTGAGAACAATTCTGGATCTCAGCCATCTAAACCAGTATGTAAAATATTCAAAATTCTGGATGGTCACAGTTCAGTCCATTTTACCTCTACTGCGAAAGGACAATTGGAAGTGCTAGACAGATCTTCAGGATGTGTACTAGCATATCAAAATGAACAGGCACTCTAGAAGATACTTGTGCTTCTGACTGGGAGCTACCCATTACCAGTTCAGAACACTGCCCTTTGGCCTCACCACAGCCTCCAGGGTGTTCACCAAATGTATGGCCATGGTAACAGCTCACGTGAGACTGCTGGGGTTCCATGTATTTCCATACCTAGATAATTGGCTCCTGGCTGACTCATCCAAGCATCTATTAATTCAAGCAAGGAATTACTTGCTTCACTATGTAATCAGTTGGGCAATATGGTCAGTTAAACCAAATCACAGATTATGCCTACTCACTCCCAGGAGTTCATAGGTTTTCATTGAGACACGATCAACTAGATGGCTTCACTTCCTCTAACAAAAGCAAGTTCATATTGTCAGGTTACAGGTCATGAAAGTGATCTCCCTTTCTTGTATTACAGCAAGGCTAATCCTTCAAGCATTAGGTTTGATGTAGCAGCAATAACTCTAGATGTGAATTTGTTAAATCTCGCTGTTTATTCTCACTGATGGGTTCGGAGCCAATCCTCGGCTCCAACACGGCCGATAGCAAAGCTCAAGGTTTGCCAGTAGCTTGAGACCAAGCCCTTATCCCACAATGCACTGCTGGAATTACCTCAGATCTAGTTTGCTGCGGCAAGAGAGATCTCTGTGATCCAGCTAGCTCGGACCATTTTGTGAAAAATAGCAAGTTTTTTGATAAAAATTCTTCTTCTTTCTATTATATCTTATTCATCTAAACAGTTTGTGTGTTGTTAAAATTATAATACAGAAATACTAGTTTGTGGGTTAGTGCCCTGTGTTGGCTTAATCTTCTTGTGTGGGCCTTTTAGCCCTATTTAGAGTTAATAATAATTCTTCTAGTCAGGTTTCTCTCAGTGGGACTTTTTAGCCCTGTATTTGAAATTTATAGTTTTACCTCTGTGGTAGATAGTGCCCGGTATGGGCTTAGTTTGCTTTCCTTACTTAGCGTTGGGTCTCTTTAACCTATTTAGATTTCAGTATACTGTTATTTGTACTCTACACGTTTGTACTGTTTAGAGCATGTCAGATAAAAAGTCTCATCCCAAATCAGGATTCAAGAAATGCCCAGATTGTGGGCAGAAAATGTCCGTCACTGACAGACACATCCAGTGTGTTTACTGTCTGGGGGCTAAACACCTCCAAGACACTTGCAGTATTTGCCATTCCTTTTCATCAAGATTTCTCTTGGAGAGAAGGAGGAAACTCATTGACAGGGGATTACTACAACATTCCTTTTCTGAAGTGTTGGGTAGCCAGGAAGGTGCCAGCACTTCTTCCAAATCCTCTAAATCTTCGGATTTGAAAGTTGTAAAAAAGGCAAGAACTTCAGAGGGTACAGAGTCATCGGTTCCACAGCTCTCAGAACAGTGTGTCCTTTGATTCGGAGCCAGGTCCCAGTCCTGGAGCCGGTCTCTGAGGTTCCCTCTTCTCCTCTGCTCCAGTCAGCACCTTCAGTGCATTCATCTAAGTCTTCAGTCAGCCTTTCGGATTTGGACATGGATCGGCTAGTGCAGAAGCTTTTACAGGCACCAGGACTTGCCAAATTGTTGTCGGCCCCAACCATTTCGTCGGAGCCAAAGAACATTTAACTGGATTTGTCTACTCCTCCTCTGAGCTGTACTGGACCCTCAGAGCCAAAGGAACCCGAACCGATTGTCGAATCTTTGGAGCCAAGACCCGCACCGGTGTTATTGGCTCCATCTACTTGGACGTCCTTGGCGCCAGCCGAAAACTCCAGGAGCCAACGCTCTCCCATTGGGTCCAGGGAGGATAGTCAGACTGATTTGTCGGCATCGACTCTTCCTCTTGGGGCTTCTGCTCGGATGAGCTCGGCTCCTACCTCTGGCTCAGAGCCCATGGTTTTGGTGCGGGAGGATCGGACGGTCCTTTCGGGTCCGTCTACCCCTTCTCGTCGGAGCCATGGCGCCTTCGATGCTATGAGGAGAGTCCTGTCTCCCAAGACTACGTCAGCATTGGTTCGGCATTCCCTCTCCCCTCAAGCTCCTGTGTCTGCTTCTTCATCTACCGGTCCCCCTAAGCGTAGAGACCGTGAGCCTCAAGTACCTCCACAGGGCATCCCCTGCTCTTCCGAGACCTCCCCAGATCTCCCCACTGAGGAGGTGCCCAGGAAGAGACTGTGCAAGAGGAGGCACTTAGACTCCCCACAGGAGTCTTTGACATCTGACACGGACTTGGATGAGTCAGAAGGGTCCCCTCAATCCCTCTCTGAGGATATCTCCTTTGCAGAGATATTAGAGATCCTTAGAGGGGCGATTGGCAGTCCTAGACCCCTACTGAGGACGAGTCCATGCTCTTGAAGGCTTTTGGGTCTCAACCTTCCACTTCGTGGGTGTCTCCGCCTTACGATGAACTCATGGAGCTGATTTATCGTAAGGCATGGGGAGTCACCAGAGGCCATGGAACCTGTCCCTCGCAAGCCAAATAAATTAATTTCTGCCCCAGTGGACAAGGCCTTTTTGACCAAAGGAGTGCCTGTTGATGCCATGGTGGTAGCTGCAGCCACCAAAAAGGAAGTGTCTGAAACATCCGGATCTATCCATCCTCCTAACAGAGATTCTAGGGTCATGGATAGATATGGGAAATGCATGTTTAGTTCATCAACTTTTTCTCTGTGATCACTGAACTACTTAACCCATTTTACGAGACTACAAAGAGATCTCCTGAAAGAGCTAGGAGATACTCTCCAGGGTACGGTAGCTGCAGGGGTTGCTGACAAAGTCAACACACAGCTCGCTACCCTAAACTCAGTTGTGAACTCGTCCATGCGTCTCATATCTTATGCAGCTGATGGTTCGAGTAGAACCGCCAGTTCAGTCATTGCTCTGCGAAGACAAGCCTGGATGCATTTCTGTTCCTTTGCGGAGCCCTTTAAGTCTTCTTTTATCAACACCCCATTTGATGGCGCATCACTGTTTGGGCCTAAAGTAAAGGAAACTTTAACCAGGTGTGAGCAGGAAGGCAAGACCCTATCTGCCGTTGGAGTCCATTTTTCTACCCCCTACTCGGCCCTACCCCAAGGGCCCTAGGGGAGGGAAAATGTGGTTCCAAAAAGCACAGGGAGCCTTTCAGGACACACGTGGAGAAACCCCCTCTAGAGGCAGAGGGAGGGGGTTATAACAGTAGATGCCGCTCCCGTAGCAGAGGGGGCCCGCAGCAACAGGGTGACAGGGGCCAGTTCTCTGGTCAACCCTACCAGCGCCCCTGAAAGGGGGCCCGGCTGTTAGGCTCTGGAGGTAGTCGGGGGTCGCTTGTCTTTGTACCCAGAAGCCTGGCTAAACGTAACATCAGATACATGGGTACAAAGCATCATTTCCAGAGGATATTTCATACCGTTCTCTTCCCCTCCCATTCCTGTAAACAGAATCCCACATGTTCCACCCAGTCTGAGGGAACAAGAGGTCCACAAATTGCTAGAAAAAAGAGTCATCCAACTAGTCCCAGCAGACCAAGTTGGATCGGAACTTACTCAAGATTTCTTTTGGTACCAAAGAAAACAGGGGACTGGAGACCTATCTTGGACCTCAGCAGACTCAACCAGTTTGTAAAGAAAGCAAAGTTCTGAATGGTCACCCTTCAGTCCATTCTTCCCTTCTTAGGGAAAGGCGATTGGATGTGCTTCATAGATCTCAAGGATGCGTACTATCACATAAAGATGAACAGACACTCCAGAGATCACCTGCATCATTACCAGTTCCGAGCCCTGCCCTTTGGTCTCACTACAGCCCCCAGAGTGTTCACCAAATGCATGGCAGTGGTCACGGCTCACCTGAGGTGTCTAGGATTCCAGGTGTTTCCATACCTAGACTATTGGCTCCTTGTCGCTACCACCAGGCATCAATTGACTCAGGCAACACAATACACTCTGACACTCTGCCATCAATTAGGCATTACAATCAATTTTGAAAGTCTGCCTTATCGCCATCGCAGCATACTGTTTTTATAGGAGCAGAGTTAGATACCTCAACCACCACTCTACGTCTTCCAATCGAAAGAGTCTCACTTCTCTGCCAACACATCAACTCACTGGTGTCAAAGAACAAAGCTACAGCAGCAGAGGTCTTGAAGGTGCTAGGTTTGATGGCGGCAGCAATCCTAGCTATACCACTCGCAAGGATGCATATGCAAATTCTTCAATGGCTCCTCTTTGCTCAGTGGTCTTATCAGAAACTACCGATGCACCACATGATTCTCATCACAAATTCTTCCAAGAGAGACCTTCGGTGGTGGTTGACGTCTCTTCGTGTCACAATCGGAAGACCCGTTGTTTCTCCCCCCCTAGTAGCCACTGTGACCACGGACGCTTCCCTGATAAGGTGGGGGAGGTATTTTCAGGGAAAGACTGCTCAAGGCACATGGACAGATCAAGAGTCACATCTGCATATCAATGTTCTGGAGTTGAGAGAGGTACTTCTGGCATTGCAGTACTTTCAGGACTCTCTTCCTCTAGGGGCAATTGCAATTCAGACAGACAACATGTCTGTGGTCTGGTACTTGAACTAGCAAGACGGAACCAAATCTTACCCCCTTTGTCGAGAAACCCTCAGGGTATGACAATGGGCTGTGTCATCCCAGCGTTTTCTGTTAGCAATGCACATCCCGGGGAAATCCAATGTGATAGCGGACAAGCTGAGCAGGGCAATACTTTTGCCTCACGAGTGGTCTCTCAACCGAGTTGTGGATTTGATTTTCCACAAATGGGGCCAGCCTTGCTGCGACCTCTTTGCCAGTCACATCAATACCAAATGCAGAAGCTACTTTGCCCTAATACCACCTCCAGAACATCCCCTGAGAGATGCACTCATGCTGCACGATTGGCCCCATGTCTCCTTTATGCATTTCCACCCTTTCCATTGATACCCAGGTTTTTACAGAAAGCAAAATCGCTAGGAAGGACAGTTATCCTCATTGCCCCCTACTGGCCTCGACAGATTTGGTTCCCCTTCCTTCACCATCATCTGCTGGAGAACCCATGGATCCTGGACCCAGTTCCGGACCTACTGACACACCCATCAGGGGACCACTATCCTTCACTGCAGTCCCTAAAGCTGACTGCTTGGCTAATCCACTTCCCCTAATTGCCAGGCTTCATTCTATCTCAGATGATACAAGACAAATCCTTTTGTCTTCTCATAAGCCATCCACCAGGAAACTGGACTGCAGTAAGTGGAACAGATTCACAATTTGGGCCAATATACAGAAACTTGACCCCTTCCGAGCTCCTCTGACGTCCATTTTAGAATTTTTGACAAAGATCTTTAAGGAAGGAGCAGCAGCTGCCACAGTTCAAGTCCAGTTAGCCCCCATATCAAATTTCCACCTTGGATTCGATGGGTTGAACGTTATGGGCCATAAGTTATCTAAGGCTTTTCTTAAAGGTGCCTTTCACATGAGACCTCCTGTCAAAATCCCGTATTCTCCCTGGAATTTGAATTTTATGCTGTCTCAAATTATTCTTCCCCCTTTCGAACAAGCATCTTCTTGTGATCTCAGATATTTGTCCTGGAAGACTATATTTCTGGTAGCCATTACTTCTGCCCTCAGAATGTCAGAACTTCAAGCATTATCTGAAAGGCCTCCTTACATGATTTTCCATGCTGATAGAGTATCTCTCAGAGCAAACCCCTCCTTTTTGCCTAAAGTCTGTTCTGAATCCAATATCAATCAGGTCATTGAGCTGCCAGTCTTTTTTCCCAACCACTCTAACAAATTGGAATACATGCTGCACAAACTTGATGTACACAGACAGCTCAGATTTTATCTTGACAGAACTAAGGATATTAGAAAATCAGATCAACTTTTTGTATCCTTTTCGGAGGCCAGAAAAGGCAATCCAGTGGCTAAAACAATTCTATCTAAATGATTATCAGATTGTATATCCTTTGTTTATGCGAATGCAAGCATGCCATTGACACACAAACATAAGGCTCATTCTGCCAGAGCCGTTTCTACGTCTTCTGCCTTTCAGGCTAAATTGCCCCTTGACAATATTTGTGCTGCAGCCACTTGGTCTAAGCCTCATACCTTTATCACACATTACAAAGTAGATGAGGCTTCCAGGGACAGGTCTTCTTTTGGTTCCACGGTCCTGAAAATGTACTCCCCAGGATTGAGGGTGCTAGGGACGCTACCCATCAGTGAGAATAAACGGTGAGATTTAACAACTTCACATAAAGAAGTTATGTACTTACCATAACGTTCCATGTGAGTTGTTTATCTCGCCTTTATTCTCACGTCCCTCCCTCCCTCCTGGCTGACAGTTGACTTAGAGTCTTGTATGTTCCTGGTTATTCAATACTTCTTCCCCTTCGGGAAGTGCTTCCTTGTAGAAATAAATAAAAGGGTATATATACTCGCAGCAAACAAGATCTGAGGTAATTCCAGCAGTGCATTGTGGGATAAGGGTCTTGGTCTCGAGCTACTGGCAAACCTTGAGCTTTGCTATCGGCCGTGTTGGAGCCAAGGATCAGCTCCGAACCCATTAGTGAGAATAAAGGCGAGATAAACAACTCACATGGAACGTTATGGTAAGTATATAACTTCTTTTTCCATTAGCCAGATTACATATGTGGGTCTTGCAGTGAACTCTTTCAGTACAGTGGTCTATTCTTCAGCATCCTTAATCACTCCAGTCAAGATTTCCAAAATTTGCAAGGAATATCTTCTTTGGCGGATTCTTTTAGAAAACGTATGTCAAAGTCACCTCTTTGTTCTCCCACAGTCAGTAGGCACAGTCACCACAGATGTCACCCAAATTGGAAGGGAGACATTTTTTGGGAAGGACAGTCCAAAGTGCATGGTCCCCAGAAGAGGCCAGTTTGCACATCAATGTCCTAGAAATGTGAGCAGTCCTTCTAGCATTGCAGGCCTTTCAAGATGTTATTCCTTCAAGGATGATTGAGCAATCAAACAGACAACATGTCAGTAGTCTGGTACATCAACAGATGGGAAAACCAGATCTTACCCATTGTGTGGCAGTTGGTGATCTCTCCCAGTGGCTTTCTTATGCAACACACATACCGGAAAACCAACGTACTTGCAGGCAGACTAAGTAGGTCCATTTTGATGTCTCATGATTGGTCTCTCGAAGAGTGGCAGAAAAGATTTTTCATCAGTGGGGCTAGCCATGCTGTGATCCTTTTACTTTTCCCCCCTCAACAAGTGCAGCAGGTTCTTCACCCTGGTCCCTCCATGGAGGGAGTTACCGAAAGATGCGCTAGTCCACGACTGGCCCTCTGGTCTCCTTTGCTCTTACCCTCTTTACCTCTCATCCCCAAATTTCTACAGAAAGTATACCAGTTGAAGATAGCAATCATCCTCATTGCGCCCCTGAAGCCACTGTTGCAACCGACAGGGATGAAGCACACGGACTTCAGTGGCCTCAAGTTGACCCATATGGTTTCCACAGTTCCGGTGATGGCTAGACAGTCCAGGCTTTCCTTCCTATTTTGACATATTCTTTTGTCCTCTTTGAAGCTTTCCACCAGGAACATTTAAAAAAGTAAGTTGAACAGATTTTCAGTTTGGGCCCTTCGGTGACACCTGAGCACTTTCCCTGCCCCAGTCTCGGTATTTCTCAATTTTTTGACTTCCATTTATAACAATAGGATGAGTTATTCTACTGTTAAAAGTTCAGTTAGTAACTATTTTAAATTTTCACTCAGGTGAGAATCATTCTTCCTTGGCTTCTTTAAAACTTTGCAAGGCCTTTCTTAAGGGTACCTTTTTACTCAGGCCCCCTGTTAAAAATCCTACCCTTCCTTGGAATTTGACTATTCTATTACAAGCTCTAACCCAAACTCCATTTCAGCCTTTGGCTAAGATTGACTTCAACAACTTGTCGTGGAAAACAGTTTTTCTGGTAGCTATCACTTCTGCTAGATGAGTACTGAACTCCAAGCCCCCTCCGCAAGATCTTCATACTTAAACTTCCATATGGATAGGGTTTCATTACGAATGGACTCTTCATTTTTTACCTAAAGTGGCTTCTGAATCCAACATAAAAGAGGTTATCAATTTACCTGTGTTGTTTCTGAAAATTTCCATTGAGAATACATGCTGCCTCTTTTGGACATACATCAGCAGCTTAGATTTTATCTGCACAGAATCCAAGATTTTAGGAAAACTGATCAATTGTTTGCATTTTTCTTCAAGAACAAATTGAGTAAAGCAGTGTCTAAAGTGACTCTGGCTAAATGTTTGGCTGATTGTATATCCTTTGTTTCTAAAGGAAGAGGTTTATCTTCACCTAATCCCCAAAGTACATTCCATGAGGTCTGTAGCCATCATCAACCCCCCATTTCCTATTTTCTACATGGGGTTGGGTATCGTGTTAACTGTTGCCATCTCTTTCAATTCAATGCTACACCCCTGACTACTTCGACATTCATGCCTGTCGCAGATCTTCTGTCACACAGTCCATCCACCTCTTTGCTAAACATCCTTCTTTCCTCTTACCTTCTTCCTGTCTGTCCCAAATCATCTTCACCAGATTGTTTTTTTGCTTTTCTGCACATGTCCAAACCACTGTAATCTGTTATATTTGATCTTTTCTGCAATTGCAGCTACTTTGGCTTTTGCTCTTATGCCCTCATTTCTTTGTCCCACAGTTGCATCCTACTAGCCTTCTCAGACACTTCATTTGCATCATAGCTTCCTCATTTGCTTTGCCTTTACTCTCCAAGTTTCTGTACCATACAGTAGTACAGTTCACACCACTGTCTTCTAGACATTACTATTCAGCTTCTTTCTGTCATTCACTACACTTGAGACTGTATGCAAGTTGGCTGTAGCCTCTCTGATTCTAGCTTTGATCTCTTCATTCAGAATTCCCTTCTCCTCAACCACCCATCCCAGGTGGGTCTATATTAATTAATCGAAATACGTATTCAGCAAAGGCTAAACAGCAAAATTCAATACAGTGAAGCAAGTAGTTTTTCCCAGGGTTAGGAACCACTCACCCTGTAGCACTCCAGAACACACACTGCACTAAATCAAACCCACCCAAGTGGGCTCCCCCCCCCAACTATATATACCAACTCCACGATCACATTATGGGGGGGGAAAGAGCAAAGTTGTGCTGATGGCCCAGCAGTCAGTATTATTACTTCCCTTTTCCTTTTGTCTCTAATATTCTGCTGAATGTGTATCCTGAAATCATTTCTTTGTCAAATTCACATGCTCATTCTTATCCAAATTTGTCTCCTGCAACATTGCTATTTGCACCCTACATTTCTTAATATAATTCATTTTTTCTGTTTTTTTTTTTTCAATACCTGTAAAGCCGTTTACATTACATGATAATATGGACAAAGTAACCATTACCATAGAAAACTATTATTCTCACTTATTTTATATGACAGTGATTTTGAAGGTTTATTTCTGACTTTTAGTTTACATGGAGACAATAACATTTGGCAGGCTGATCTATTATGTAGTTGCTTCTTCTCATCTCCTTTTTAACCTTTGTCACATTTTTCAAGACATTTTGTTTCAATGAAAGCACTCAAACAAAAAACTAAATGGATACCAGAACCCCAGCCCCAACCCTTTTTAATTTAGAACAAACATGCAAAACCACGTACATTCTACCCCTCCAGATAGTAGCAGTTGTTCCAAATCGACAGCAGTACTCGTAGGTAATACCTAAACTAAAATTTAAGTTACCCATCCTAAAGTGCATGTTCATAGATTCATAGGGTGGTACTAGGCTATCGGCCCTAGGACCTATACAAGCCTAGCTATAAAAATTCCCTGGCTATTTCTTCCCACAATATTTACTTCCCTGGACCCCTGTGTAGCAGGTGACTGACATGATCCCTGGGGTAAATTTCCTATCTCCCATCCAGTCGTCAAGGTTCCTTTTGAAGAGGGCCAAAGAGGCACTCTGCTTGACATGTATGGGCAGTCTATTCCAGAGTCTGGAGAGTCTCTGGGTCAAGAACCTCTCCCTCCAGCATGTTTTGTTCATTGTGATGACAAGGTTTAGATCCCTGGAGCGTGTGGCTCTGAGGGTTTGGGATTTCTTTAAGTGTAGCATGTCCAACAGCTCTGGGTTTGACATGGCCTTGTATGTTAAGCAGAGATCGCCTCTGAGTAGATGATATGCGACAGAGTATGGCTGGAGTTTTTTTTAGATGGTCAGCATAGGGCATCTGCTTTAGGCCTGTGATTCATTTAGTGAGGTATTTCTCCGGCCTTTCCAGTTGTTGCAGATGTCTTGAGAGGTATTCTATATTAGGTCTAATAAGGGATGAGTACAGTGGGACAATGACCTCCTTTTTTCTGGATGAAAGCCCTTAGTGATGAAGTGTGCCACATAGAAGGATTTCCTGACTGTTGTGGCGATGTGGTTATCGAAGGTGAGACCACTGTCCACCTGTGTGCCGAAGTCTCTTATCACACTTGCGGTGTTTAGTGTACTGCCACCTATGTGGTAATTTACGGGTACATGTTTTTTCCCAAAGGGGATAACTATACATTTCTTGGCATTGAGCTTGAACCCATGGCTCTGGCACCAAGCATCTGTTTCTCTAAGGCCCTTTTGTAGAATATCCACATTATTTGGGGATTCAGTAATGGCTCCCAGTTTGCAGTCATCTGTGAGCTTTGTTAGCCAGAGTCATTTAGTGTTGGCCTGTACTTCAGAGAAGTAGATGCCAAACAAGAGCGGTCCCAGGACTGCACCCTGAGGTATGCCACTTGTCACTTGTCTGGAGCTGGATTTGGAGTCGGCTACTTTTATAGTGTGTGTTCTGTCAGTAAGCCAGTTGACAACCCATCAAGTGACATAGGGATTAATGCCCAGCTTAGTAAGTTTATCTATGATTTCAGAGGGGATGGTGTCAAAGTCCTTGGCGAGGTCCAGATAGGCTGTGTGGGCTGCCTTACCCTCATCCACAGCTCTGGAGACTGATTCGAAGAAGTCAGTCAGGTTCAGAAGACCAGATCACGAACCCAGCCTGGGTGGGGTCCAGTGTTTGAAGGTTGCCAATGTCTTTGTTTACAGCCTTTGTTCCCACTTATACAAATTGCTTGTCTGTTCTTTTCTTATCTTTATCCTCATTAATTAGTTTTTGTGTGTTTGTGATTGAGTAGAAAGAAATTAATGGTAGGCTGTATTCTAATGTGGGTATAAGGACTTTTTTATTACAGCTAGAAGTGATTTAAGAAAGAAGCTGAGAGATTTTATAACAAAGGTTTAATTATACTACTGTTTTGTTTACTTTCTTGTCAGTATGTTGCATAAAGCTTAGTGCTGGATGCAGTGTAATCCCCAGTTATCTTTCCTCAAATACTTGAATAAGATGCAACCTTTGTTATCCTTGACCTGATTAGAAACCTAAGATCATAACTGTTGATTTAACTGGGTTCATAAGAAGTCTATTCTTGCAAGCCTGGATAAACAGGTTTCTGCAATTGTTTTGCAACTTTTGTTGGAGGTCATTATGACTTTTGCTGTATTCTGTAAGAGGATGTCATCAACATATATATATATATATATATATATATATATATATATATATATATATATATATATATAGTTAATTTTGTGGTACATAAACTAGGGGGTACTAGATCTTATTCCTTGTATAAGCTGTCCATGACTGCCTGGGAAGTGGCATCTCAGCACAATCTCTTCCATTAGGTAGCTTACATCCTGTCAGAGTAGAACTCAGTAACAGACACTTTGAGTAGATCCAGGACAGACCCTCAGAAATGGATCTTAACACCCACATGTCTTTAGGATATTGTTCACCTGTGGGGAATGTCACAAGTTAATCTGTTAACCTCCATTCACAATCGGCAGTTACAGAAATTCGTACCTGTAGTCCTTGAAACAAGACTGGAAAACAGACGCCTTCTGTTTCCTGTGGATGGGAATGTTCTCTATGCTTCCCCCCTCTGATTACCAGAGTCTAACTAAAGATCAAGAAAAGACTCTTGTGAAGGATATAACTGGGAACATATGTTTTGGGAGCGTAATCAGTTGGCAGAGTTTACAAATTCCATACAGGGTACTCTTGTCAGGAGTACTGGACCAGCAAATGAGTTTAACTAAGAAAATTATTTTTGAGCTGGGATACAGACTCTGCATTGACTGGACATAGTAATTCTGGTGGCTGCCTAAAAATCGAAACAAACTATACTTGAAGTAGTGAATATTGTAACAGAGATAAAAAAAAAAACAGGAGGTGGGATCTTTAGAAAAGGGTAGGAGTAAATTACATAGAAAAAAATGGAAGTTGTGAAAACAATACGTGCAAAAATGTTTTGGAGGAGAAATGACATTTAAAAGAAGGCATTGATTGAATAGTTTATGTAATGTTGCCTAGATTATAGGGTATATAATTGTGTGATGTACAATGTTTGTAATTGTGAACTTGTTAATATGGTTTGATTACTTTTATATAAGTGTATGTTTGCCTATGTCACAAGTGATAATTCAGTAAAGGTGTTTAAAAAGTAAGTTCTTCCAAGATTGTCCTGGTAACTCCCCGTTTGTCCAGACAACACCAGTTCTCCTTTCTCATAAATCTGGCCATGAGCAATTACCAAAAACTTCCTCAAAGAATGAACCTAGTCACATAAGACAAGGGATCTCTCATCCACTCCAGTATTCTGAACCTGACTGTTTGTGTGACGCGGTTTTTGATCCCTTTAAGATGCATCTTTACAGAGGAAGTACAACAAATAATAAGTAGGCTGGAAAACCTACTGAAATCTTTTTAGCTAAATGGAAAAAATGTCTAGCAGGCACTGAACCAGAGACTAGAAACTATCCCAGGCAGGTGTGCCACTGCATTTCCAGTATCTGAATGAATTGCTCAATTCTGGCCTATATTACATTGCAATCAAAATATACCTTTTGGCTGTTTCAGCTCATCTGCCATTAGATAACCCCCTTCCCCTTCTTTCCTGATTAAGCAATTCTTGAAAGGATTGTTACATATTGGACCACCTAGGAAACAGGTGGTTCCCCATTGTGATCTGAATTTTGTTTTGAAGAAACTGTTCCTCCATTTAAACCTTTGGCTAGTATTTTCATAAAATTTTGTATCTACTTATTACTGTCTTAAAAGAGTATCTCAGTTGCATTCCCTGATGTCTGCTTAACCTTTTTTTGTCTTTAATAATGAGAGAGCAGCTCTTGAAACAAATCCATCATTAATGCCTAGGTGGTTTTTGAGTCGATGCCAAACCAGACAACCCACCTTCCTGTTTGCTTTTCCCAGCTTAAAAGCAGACAGGGAAGAAAACTTAATTCCCTAAATGTCCACAGACCACTAAAATGCTACTTGGACAGGACAAAAGATTTCAGACTGGGAGACCAACTCATTATTATTTTTGAAGGTAAGTAGAAAGGGTAACCAGTTTCAGAACAGACATCTCCCACATAGTTATCCCAGGCTATTCAGTTCTTCTATTTTCAGTATCCCCCCTCGAATGTTACTTAACTAGAGACATGGTTAGTTGTGGGGCTTTTTGGAAAGGGGTAGATTCTGTACCCATTCTAGAGATAGCAGCTTATCCTCATAGGTGTGTACTATGCTAATGACCCTTGGGCCTTTACAAGCCAAGCCATAGGATTACCCTGGCATAGCGCCACCCGACCTTAGTTCCCAGTGCCTCTATCAAGTAGAGCCGCTGGAGTTATCGCCGGGGTGCAGTTTCTGTTTCTCATCCACTTATCAAGATTTCTCTGAAGAGGGTCAGCGAGGTGGTCTGCTTGACATGTATGGGAAGTTTGTTCCATAGCATGGGCAGTCTCTGGGTTATGAACCTGTCCCTCCAGCATGTTCTGTTAATTGTGGTAATGAGGTTGAGGTCTCTGGAGCATGTGGTGCGGAGGGATTTGGATTTCTTTAGATGTAGCATTTTAACAGAGCTGGGTCAGACATGGCTTTGTAAGTAAAGCAGAGATCGCCTCTAAGTAGGTGATATGAGACAGAGAATAGTTGGAATTTGTTGAGTCTGTCCATATAGGGCAAGTGTTTAAGGCCTAGGATGCTCTTTGTGAGGTACTTTTGTGGCCTCTCCAGTTGTTGCAGGTGTCTAATGAGGTACATGCCAAATGGGGCATTGTACTCAATGATTGGGCTAATGAGGGAAGAGTAGAGGGAGACAATGACCTCTTTCTTCCTGGATGCAAAACCCTTAGTAATGAGATGTGCCACATAGAAGGGCTTTCTGACCACAGTGGCAATGTTGTGGTCAAAAGAGAGGTTGCTGTCAACCTGTGTTCCCAGATCTCATGATGCCTTCTGTGTTCGGTAATTCATGGGAACCAGGTTTTTCCCAAATGGGATGATGACATATTTTTTGGCATTGAGCTTAAGGCCATGGTTCTGACACCAGTCGTTGGTCTCAGTGAGGCCATTCTGTAGGATGGCAATATCACTTGGGGGAGTTAATAATAGCTCCCAACTTGTAATCGTCTGTGAACTTTGTCAGCCAGAGTCCCTTCTTGTTGGCCTGGACTTGAGACGTAGATACGCAACAGGAGAGGACCCAGGACCGAACCCTGTGGGACTCCATTCGTGACTAGTCAGCAGTCTGACATGGAGTCAGCTACTATCACACTGTGGGTTCTATCTGTGAGCCAGTCTGCAACCCACCTAGTGATGTAGGGGTTGATGCCAAGCTTAGTGAGTTTTTCTATGATTCCTGAGTGGGGAATGGTATCAGAAGTCTTGGCCAGATCAAAGTAGACTGTATGAACCAACTTGCCTTCATCCACAGCTGTGGTGACTGACTCAAAGAAGTCGACCAAGTTGAGCAGGCATGATCTACTGTTCACAAAACCAAACTGTGTAGGATCCAGAGTTTGGAGATTTCCTATATCCTTGTTTATTACGTCCATGATGAGGCGTTCCATAGCTTTGCATATCAGATTCATCAGGCTAATGGGGTGATAGTTCCCAAGGTCTGTAGTCACTCCTCCTTTGTGGAGAGGGATAACTGTAGCAGTTCACCATTTGGTAGGGACAAAGCCTGAGTTGAGGCTGTGACTGAACAGGGTACACAGGTGAGATGCCAGTTCACTCTGTAGTTCATGTAGAACACAACCAGGGATATTGTCAGGTCCTATAGAAGCTGTATTCTTGGCCTTGGACAGTGCTGTTTTAACCTGTGCAACAGTAATACTGGGTGCCTGGCAATCTACTGGTATTGTGATTGGTCCTTTCGGGGGGTAAAGTTGGCACTGAATCTGCAATATCTGTTTGCTCATTATAGGAGGTATCATTGTGCAGTAGCTCAGAGCAAATCTTGGTATTGCCGTGGAGATTCTTTACATAACTATAGAAGGCCTTGTGGTTGTATTTACTATCTGCTGCAATTCTGTTTTCATAGCTAGCTTTAGAGGATTTGATGAGGGATCTCAACTTTTTGATGAGGCTGATAAGGGAGTTTTGCAGTCTTGGGACTTCGCCTTATTTCGCAACAGTTTCCACCTTCTGTTGTAGAGTTTGTTTATGGCAGGGAACTACCAGATTGGCTTCCCTTTTTTGGAGGAGAGTGTGTTGGTTCTATTGGGTATGGCGAGATCCATGTATTTGTGTATGTGTTCGTACAGTGCACTGGTGTATGATTCTGTGGTCACGCAACTATTCCCCATTTGCATGAGTGCCGCAAAGTTAGCCACCTCTGTTTTTAGGAGCCCAGAGTTAGCTTTGGAGAAGTTTTTCATGGTGGTTACCTGTGAGGGGGAGGGGTGGATTTCCAAGGTGAGTAGTGTGGTCTGATCTAACTAGGGAGGAGCTGACTATTGGTGTAGAGCAATGGTCACCCATGTTAGTAATGGCCAGGTCAAGGATGTTACTACCTCTAGTGGGGGTAAGAATGAGCTGGTCCAGGGCATTGGAATTAATGAACTCCAGGAAACATCGGGCATGTGTATTGGTACATGAGTAGTTTATTGCACTTCTGGTACCTCAGCTAACAAGCCTTCAAGGAATAAAATGTTATGCTATAGCAGCCTTTTTAAATCCCATCAATTTCATCTGCAAATACATTTCATTCATTAACCATTTAATTGATACAAATCACCACCCAAGCTTAAAGGTGTATTTACCTTATGTGAAAGAAAAGACAAACATATATTAAACCTTGCTATGAACAACACTATAACAATATTTCACAAATTATGCACATAATTAATAATAGTTCTTTTACTATTTTATTACTTTGAACTATGCCAAATTTAATGCCTAACTACCTTTCTACCTTCATTATTATCTAACAAAATTTGTGACCTAACATTCCCCCTTTAATTGCACATACATACATACATATATCTAGATATCTATATATATATATATATATATATATATATATATATATATATATGCACACACATGCAAACAAAAAAAAATCTAAACATCCAGTGAACTAATAATCCAGGATGAATTAAATTAATTTCATTAAACATCCCAATTTACTTCTAGATTCAATCCACGTGGATGTAGGGTTCCTTAGGTAATAATAAATTGTTTCCATCTTTAATAACCTATGTATAAGTTCATCCCCCCCATATTATAAATTCCAAAGGGTCTGACCAAAACACTGAAGAAAAAACTATCCACATTTCCCTCATGAACAGAGCAAAAATGTTGGGCCACTGGGCTCTCTAATCTCACATTTCTAACATCACCTGTGGTCCAATATTCTCAATTTAACCTTCCTTTTTGTTTGCCCAATATACCACATTGTTAGTGTGCATCCACACCCAGTGATGTAAATGACCCCACAAGAGTTGCATCGAAATTAATTTTTAGGTTATATGTAAAAAATCCAAGAGATGCAAAGTTTTTTGCAATTCCTAAGTTGCAGAAATCACTTACTAAACCCCCTGGGAGACAGATAGTGACGGGGGTGGGAGCATTTTTGCAAAACACTGACAATTTTTTTGGATTCTCAACTTAAGGTATTTCTTCCCAGGGGGTCAGACATATGTTAAAAATACTGCATATGTTTTGGAATGTATGGAGAAGATTCAGTGGAGTTCAGAGTATTACCTTGCTTTTGTGGATGTCAAATCACTCTGTACTAATATTAGAATAGAGAAGGGTTTAGAAGCAATCGTTAAAATGATGGGGGAGGGACCTAGAACTACTTACATTTGTCAGTTGTTGGAGTATGCCCTTACACATAATTATTTTGTCTTCGAGCATTTTATTTGCAGTTGGAGGGGACAGCAGTGAGGGCAGCTTTTGCCCCCTCTTATGCCATGTTGTTTATGGCTTTTTTTAAGAATTTGTTTGTCTACCCCAAATGTTTTTTCAAAAATAATGTGATTATGTTTAAACGTTTCATTGATGACTTGATATTTGTGTGCAAGGGAGATCAAAAGGAATTTGTAAATTTCATGGCCAATTTAAGTCAAAATTCTTTTGGCTTGGAGTTTGCATATAGAATTAGTAATAGAACTACGCAGTATCTTGATGTAGAGTTTTATGTAGATAAGGATGGAAAGCTTCGATATTGTCCTTTTCGTAAAATAACAGCTGCCAGTAATTTTCTAGAGGCTAGTAGTTCTCACCCATTGCATTTGATAAAGTCCTTACCCTATGGGGAATTCAAGTGTACCCTTATTAATACATCAAATAAACAAGTATTAGAATAGGAATTTGTTAGGGTAAAGAATAAGTTGCAAAGGAGGGGTTATAAGGACACATACATACAATCAGCAATGGATAAAGGTTAGAGGTATACCAAATAGAAAAAGTTATCAAGAGGGTTCCAGGAATGATTTTAATGCAAATGATTCAGAGGAAGTGGAGCCTATGTTTTATGTAACTAAATTCTCCCCTTTCTCAGATACCATAAGAGATTTGGTAAATAAATTATGGCCAGTAATTTGTAGAGATGAGGTGATAGGGAAGATATTCCCAAAGAGAGTTACCTTCTCATATGGTAGACTCAGCAATTTAAAAGAATTGCTTAATCAGAGAGTACAGAATACGGTGAGGAAAACATTGGAGGCTTTTCCTTGTGGAAGTTGCAAAGTGTGTAATAAAATTAAACATTTGGATGCTTCTGCCACTAATGGAAAGAAATTTTGGATTAAAAATTAATTTAGATGTGGCTCTTGTGGGGTCATTTACATCATTGGGTGTGGATGCACACCAACAATGTGGTATATTGGGCAAACAAAAAGGAAGGTTAAATTGAGAATATTGCAACACTTGGGTGATGTTAGAAATGTGAGATTAGAAAGCCCTGTGTCCCAATATTTTTGGTCTTTCCATGAGGGAAATTTGGATAGTTTTTTCTTCAGCGTTCTTGCCAGACCCTTTGGAATTTATAATGTGGGGGGGGAGAATTTATACATAGGTTATTAAAGTTGGAAACAAAATTTATTATTAACTTAGGAACCCTACATCCACGTGGATTGAATCTAGAAGTAAATTGGGATGTTTAATGAAATTAATTTAATTCTGTTTAGATGTTTTTTTTTGTTTGCATGTGTGTGCATATATATATATATATATATATATATATATATATATATATGTGTGCAATTAAAGGGGGAATGTTAGGTCACAGATTTTGTTAGATAATAATGAAAGCAGTAAGGTAGTTGGGCATTAAATGTGGCATAGTTCAAAGTAATGAAATAGTAAAATAACTATTATTAATTATGTACATAATTTGTGAAATATTTTTATAGTCTGTTTTTCATAGCAAGGTTTAATATATTTTTGTCTTTTCTTTCACATAAGCTAAATACATCTTTATGTTTGGGTGGTGATTTGTATCAATTAAATGATTAATGAATGACATGTATTTGCATATGAAACTGATGGGATTTAAAAAGGCTGCTATAGTATAACATTTTATTCCCTGAAGGCTTGTTAGCGGACGTACCAGAAGAAGTGCAATAAAGTGCAGCTATTCGCTTGGTTCCTGATTGTTTTTTGGAAACTTTATGGTCCTGTTGAATTTTGTGCTGTGTGTATTTGACTACATGAGTAGTTTACCCAGTTAATGGAGGGGTAGTTGAAGTTGCCTAGTAAAAGAGTGTTAGGTTGGACCATAATATTCTCCAGGGTGCTTAGGAAAGTGGAGTGCGAGTCTTGCGACATGGTTGGGGACCTGTAGCAGGCTACGACCTGAATCGCTGTCTTGCCTAATGTTAGCTGCACTTAAAGTATCTCTGCTGCATTATGTTGGGCTACCAGTCTGGAGGTGTGCACATCCTTTATGAATATGGAAACACCACCACCTTTGGAGCTTCGGTCCAAGTTCTGGTGCCAAAAGGTGCAGAATGAGTTATAGTGTGGTAGTGCAGGGGTGCTTCCTGCTGCCTTGAACCAGGTCTCTCTGTTACAACACAAATGTCGATGTTCTCCATTTTAAGGAGTACTTCGAGCGAATGCATTTTGAGATTTAGACTTCTAGCATTGAGCAGCACAACCCTCAGATTGCATTTGTTTGTAGCTTTTATGGTGGTAATTTGGTCTTTGGAACACCGCCTAAAAAAGGCACTAGAGGGGTGGCAAGAGCCTTGGTCAGTATCCCGAAGCTCAGGGGTGATGGATGCAGGCCATCTCTGGCAAAGCATCGAGGTTTGTCAATCATGTCATCCCAGGCAGACTGATACTGGCTCCCCATAGAATGACACCAGAAACTTAGCCAGTTGTTGAAATCCATAATTTTCTGCTTGTACTGTGTTATCATTCTAGGAGATGGCAGGATGCTGCTCAAGGCTAGGGTCATACCCACCTGGGCCACATAATCTGAGAGCCCTCCATGTGTCTCTTCACGTAGTCCAGGGAGGTACATCTCAGGTCCTTCACACCCACATGTACAATGACAAAGTCATATTTGTACCTGTTGTTGAGGGACCTGACTGCATGCATTATGTGACGGATCCTGGCACCTGACAGGAGGAGTCAGTGTACATGAGGTAGTTGCTAGATTGCTTCAGGATGCCCAAGTTCACCCACGTTTACCAGGTTAATAGGAGAAAGCACACAGAACTGACCTTTAGACATGCCTGGAAGGGTGGGCATTGATAATAAGTGCTGGATCTGTTTCCTTGTAGAACGTTTAGTGCTGGTAGCACTAAATGTTCTGCAAGGAACATTTAGTGCTGGTAGCACTTTGTAAAGTGCTAGACTAATAAGCTAGTATAAGTGCAGGAGAGGAGAGAACTTGTAGATCTAAGGGAAAAATTGAAGAGCAGACTAAGACACCGCTCAGAAGTTTACAAACAGTCCTGGATACAGGAAGTCTGTATCTGGAGTAGACAAGTTGCAGGAAAGGCAGGAAACAAGTGCAAGCTCGGGCTTTTAAACCGGAAAGTTGAGAGAGATGGAAAAACTGTCCAAACGGCCAATGAACTACAATTTCTGGGCCAGGAACCACTCCTGTTGTGGTAGATAGGCTACCTAGTGCTTACCACTCCCACTGATAAGCTAGAAGGCTTCCCTCCAACACAGAAAGGCTTGGGTGGGGGGGCTCAGAAGTTTACGGACTTGGACACAGCAAATCTGGGCTAGAATAATTACAGGAAAGAGGGAAACAAGTCCAGATGCAGGCTTTAAAGCCAGAAAGTTGAAAGATGGAAGAAACTGCCCAAAAGGCCAATAAACCACAATATCTGGGCCAGAAACCACTCCTCTTGTGGTAGATAGGCTGCACAATTTAACTAACTCTATAAAACTGATTCCTTTTCCAGAGCCAGAAGAGCATTTGCTAGATCTTTCTTCAGGGCTTCTACTCTGTGGTCCCACATCCCCCAGCCTATCTGTCTAAGCTTTTGCAAATGTCCCATACAGCTTTATGCTACTGCAACAGTGATCTAATGATGAACATAGTACAATTGTAGAAGCAAACTTGCAATAACAGTAGATAATTGAATGGATCACTCTTGCAGTATTAGCACCCTCCCTCCATCCTCCTTTTTATTTTTATATATTTTATATTTTTCATTTAGCCAGGGTGAGGTTCCCTTACCCTTTTACTTAGCCTTATGTCTCCTTTTATACCACCACATCCTAATGCTTCAGCGGATGTATAGTGTACATGGAAGACACCCAAAAGCTTTTGTGAACTGGACAGACACAATTCTTGGCAGGATATGCTCCATAATAGCTTTATGCTGCCGCAACAGTGATATATATGAACATCTACATTTATGGTAAATTTAGTTACACCGCTGTACTGTGGGCTTGGATATAGGCAGACTTTTCTGCATAGATCTCTCAAGTTTATGCTGCAGTATCATTTTGTCCTTCGATGATGGTGTGGATCTTGCCAAATCTGCAGAATTACTTAATTTGTGAAGCTGTGAATTAAATCCCTGAGTGTATCTCTACAGAAGCAGATATTTAGTGTTGTTAGTGACATACTCAGAGCCCCTTTTACTGACCGTGAAGAAAGTTCACTACAGTCTATTCTATTAATGACTGTGGTTCATCTTTCCATATACTGTATATGCGATTGGCTTAGTTAAACTTTATTTCACATCGCAATATCCAGTCCAGACAGGACAGTCTGTCACTTTTGTACTGCTAGTCTTGTGTTTTTCATTCTTCGTCCAAAATGATGCCTCCACTTGAGAATTATTAGTTTGTAAATTAAATCACTGTGCATTACAACAGGCATACATACTATTCGGTAAAAGTGAATATATAGTGTCAGTGGCGCAAAGGGTTGCACACTTGCCTTTTGTGCAGAATGTTGTAAGTTTTATTCCCACACCAGGTAGATCGATTTTTTGACACTGCAGTGCAGCATGAAGTAGTGCTGCACTGCTGTGTGCCATCCTACTTGAGTTGGTGGTAGCTTGGCAGGTGGATAATACTGCACCTGTAGAAAAGTATAAGGATCATTTTTTACAAAATACATTATTTACATAGTTACATTTTTTAATTCTTAGATATGTACATATTTACAAAATCATACAATTATTTGAATAATTTCATTTTCATTCTTGTATGCATACTTAATTCAATCCTCACTCCTTTATCCATAACCATAATCTGATTTTTCTTAACATTGACAACATCCATTTCCCATTAAACATTCTATCATTTATTCTCTCATTCCATAAAACTCATATTTCATAAAACATTTTTATCCAAATGTAATTCTGATTATTTACTTCTTTTCTTACAATACCCATATTCAATCATATCCATATTTATAAAATTAGTCATTGAAATCTCTGAAAAAAATTATATGCATAATTTATACCATATTTGTTTTACTCTCTTACATTTCAAAAACACATGTTCTGTGGTTTCTTCTTCACCACAGTGCAAACATATTCCTTCAGTTTTTCTTTTTGTGTGGCTTATTAGCTTTTCTGGTAATTTCTTTATTCTCTGTCTTCATAAAAATTCTTGACATTCTGTTTTATCACTACATGCATTTATTTCTTTTACTGGTTTAATCTTTTTCTCTGATGCATCTTTTCTGTGGATTAACACAATAACAGTCTCATAATATTTTCATACCATGCTTTTCTATCTTCTTCCATTTCATCAATCTTTATTTTCCACATTTTTATCTTTTGTTACTAATTCTCGATTTCTTCATTATAACATTCTTTTATTTCTTCTTATTGATTTCCCAAATTCTTCATACTTATATTTAAATAATATTGTTACTAAATGGTCATTTTTCATTTATCCATTTAAAAATCGTATACAAATTTAATGATGAAGAGTACAGTACTGGATTTAACATACCTAGTCTTCCTCCTCCTTAGTTCATGTACAGTACTCCCCTTTAAACTAGATTTAATCTAGCTGAAAAGGTGTGCACATCCTTTATGAATATGGAAACACCACCACCTTTGGAGCTTCGGTCCAAGTTCTGGTGCCAAAAGGTGCAGAATGAGTTATAGTGTGGTAGTGCAGGGGTGCTTCCTGCTGCCTTGAACCAGGTCTCTCTGTTACAGCACAAATGTCGATGTTCTCCATTTTAAGGAGTACTTCGAGCGAATGCATTTTGAGATTTAGACTTCTAGCATTGAGCAGCACGACCCTCAGATTGCATTTGTTTGTAGCTGTTATGGTGGTAATTTGGTCTTTGGAACACCGCCTAAAAGAGGCACTAGAGGGGTGGCAAGAGCCTTGGTCAGTATCCTGAAGCTCAGGGGTGATGGATGCAGGCCATCTCTGGCAAAGCATCGAGGTTTGTCAATCATGTCATCCCAGGCAGACTGATACTGGATCCCCATAGAATGACACCAGAAACTTAGCCAGTTGTTGAAATCCATAATTTTCTGCTTGTACTGTGTTATCATTCTAGGTGATGTTAGGATGCTGCTCAAGGCTAGGGTCATACCCGCCTGGGCCACATAATCTGAGAGCCCTCCATGTCTCTCTTCATGTAGTCCAGGGAGGTACATCTCAGGTCCTTCACACCCACATGTACAATGACAAAGTCATATTTGTACCTGTTGTTGAGGGACCCGAGTGCATGCGTTATGTGGCGGATCCTGGCACCTGACAGGAGGAGTCAGTGTACATGAGGTAGTTGCTAGATTGCTTCAGGATGCCCAAGTTCACCCACGTTCACCAGGTTAATAGGAGAAAGCACACAGAACTGACCTTTAGACATGCCTGGAAGGGTGGGCATTGATAATAAGTGCTGGATCTGTTTCCTTGTAGAACGTTTAGTGCTGGCAGCACTAAATGTTCTGCAAGGAACATTTAGTGCTGGTAGCACTTTGTAAAGTGCTAGACTAATAAGCTAGTATAAGTGCAGGAGAGGAGAGAACTTGTAGATCTAAGGGAAAAATTGAAGAGCAGACTAAGACACCGCTCAGAAGTTTACAAACAGTCCTGGATACAGGAAGTCTGTATCTGGAGTAGACAAGTTGCAGGAAAGGCAGGAAACAAGCGCAAGCTCGGGCTTTTAAACCGGAAAGTTGAGAGAGATGGAAAAACTGTCCAAACGGCCAATGAACTACAATTTCTGGGCCAGGAACCACTCCTGTTGTGGTAGATAGGCTACCTAGTGCTTACCACTCCCACTGATAAGCTAGAAGGCTTCCCTCCAACACAGAAAGGCTTGGGGGG
This sequence comes from Protopterus annectens, assembly GCF_019279795.1. Classification (NCBI taxonomy): domain Eukaryota; kingdom Metazoa; phylum Chordata; order Ceratodontiformes; family Protopteridae; genus Protopterus; species Protopterus annectens. The sequence goes on from NC_056746.1 coordinate 800,816,358, forward strand.
GGCTCAGAAGTTTACAGACTTGGACACAGCAAATCTGGGCTAGAATAATTACAGGAAAGAGAGAAACAAGTCCAGATGTAGGCTTTAAAGCCAGAAAGTTGAAAGATGGAAGAAACTGCCCAAAAGGCCAATAAACCACAATATCTGGGCCAGAAACCACTCCTCTTGTGGTAGATAGGCTGCACAATTTAACTAACTCTATAAAACTGATTCCTTTTCCAGAGCCAGAAGAGCATTTGCTAGATCTTTCTTCAGGGCTTCTACTCTGTGGTCCCACATCCCCCAGCCTATCTGTCCAAGCTTTTGCAAATGTCCCATACAGCTTTATGCTACTGCAACAGTGATCTAATGATGAACATAGTACAATTGTAGAAGCAAACTTGCAATAACAGTAGATAATTGAATGGATCACTCTTACAGTATTAGCACCCTCCCTCCATCCTCCTTTTTATTTTTATATATTTTATATTTTTCATTTAACCAGGGTGAGGTTCCCTTACCCTTTTACTTAGCCTTATGTCTCCTTTTATACCACCGCATCCTAATGCTTCAGCGGATGTATAGTGTACAAGGAAGACACCCAAAAGCTTTTGTGAACTGGACAGACACAATTCTTGGCAGGATATGCTCCATAATAGCTTTATGCTGCCGCAACAGTGATATATATGAACATCTACATGTATGGTAAATTTAGTTACACAGCTGTACTGTGGGCTTGGATATAGGCAGACTTTTCTGCATAGATCTCTCAAGTTTATGCTGCAGTATCATTTTGTCCTTCGATGATGGTGTGGATCTTGCCAAATCTGCAGAATTACTTAATTTGTGAAGCTGTGAATTAAATCCCCGAGTGTATCTCTACAGAAGCAGATATTTAGTGTTGTTAGTGACATACCCAGAACCCCTTTTACTGACCGTGAAGAAAGTTCACTACAGTCTATTCTATTAATGACTGTGGTTCATCTTTCCATATACTGTATATGCGATTGGCTTAGTTAAACTTTATTTCACATCGCAATATCCAGTCCAGACAGGACAGTCTGTCACTTTTGTACTGCTAGTCTTGTGTTTTTCATTCTTCGTCCAAAATGATGCCTCCACTTGAGAATTATTAATTTGTAAATTAAATCACTGTGCATTACAACAGGCATACATACTATTTGGTAAAAGTGAATATATAGTGTCAGTGGCGCAAAGGGTTGCGCACTTGCCTTTTGTGCAGAATGTTGTAAGTTTTATTCCCACATCAGGTAGATCGATTTTTTGACACTGCAGTGCAGCATGAAGTAGTGCTGCACTCCTGTGTGCCATCCTACTTGAGTTGGTGGTAGCTTGGCAGGTGGATAATACTGCACCTGTAGAAAAGTATAAGGATCATTTTTTACAAAATACATTATTTACATAGTTACATTTTTTAATTCTTAGATATGTACATATTTACAAAATCATACAATTATTTGAATACTTTCATTTTCATTCTTGTATGCATACTTAATTCAATCCTCACTCCTTTATCCATAACCATAATCTGATTTTTCTTAACATTATTGACAACATCCATTTCCCATTAAACATTCTATCATTTATTCTCTCATTCCATAAAACTCATACTTCATAAAACATTTTTATCCAAATGTAATTCTGATTATTTACTTCTTTTCTTACAATACCCATATTCAATCATATCCATATTTATAAAATTAGTCATTGAAATCTCTGAAAAAAATTATATGCATAATTTATACCATATTTTTTTTACTCTCTTACATTTCAAAAACACATGTTCTGTGGTTTCTTCTTCACCACAGTGCAAACATATTCCTTCAGTTTTTCTTTTTGTGTGTGGCTTATTAGCTTTTCTGGTAATTTCTTTATTCTCTGTCTTCATAAAAATTCTTGACATTCTGTTTTATCACTACATCATGCATTTATTTCTTTTACTGGTTTAATCTTTTTCTCTGATGCATCTTTTCTGTGGATTAACACAATAACAATCTCATAATATTTTCATACCATGCTTTTCTATCTTCTTCTGTTTCATCAGTCTTTATTTTCCACATTTTTAGCTTTTGTTAATGATTCTGTATTCCTTCATTATAACATTCTTTTATTTCTTCTTATTGCTTTCCCAAATTCTTCATACTTGTATTTAAATAATATTGTTACTAAATGCTCATTTTTTTCATTTATCCATTTAAAAATCGTATACAAATTTAATGATGAAGAGTACAGTACTGGATTTAACATACCTAGTCTTCCTCCTCCTTAGTTCATGTACAGTACTCCCCTTTAAACTAGATTTAATCTAGAACCCCATATAAATGGGAAAAAAAATCTGTCTCATTTATTTTCAGAATCATAACTAAACTCGATAAGTATGCGCTTTTGCCTTTTAATACTGAATCAGTAAATTGTACTTTCTTCTTCTAGGCTATTATATATGTTTTCCATAGAGCACATTTTTTTTAATTCCTTTATTACTGTTTACTGTGATGTTCTTCGTGTTTCACCCTTGCAGTCATCACATTTGGGTTATCTGCCTGCAGGTAGCCCTCAGTCGGCCTGAATACCAGAGTCTTAGGATTTCTGTGTCGATGCTGTCGCTTCTGCCATGACGTCAGGTCATCAGGGGTACAAAACATGCAGCTGATGCCATTACATCAGTCTTTCTTGATGACTTGATGCACTATCAGTTCTCTGCACTTCCCTTTGGCTTATCTACTGCTCCCAGGGTATTCACAAAGTGCCTAGCTCCAGCCATTGCATTTTGCAGGCAAAGAAATATTCAGATTTACCCATACTTGACGACTGCCTGATTCAGGTGGAAAGTCAGGACTTGCTATTACAACACCTGGCATTTGTAAATAAACTTCTAACTTCACTGGGGTGCACCATCAACGAGAAGAAATCGCACCTAGTACTCTGCCAACAGATTGTATTCCTGGGAGCAAGCTTGAACATAACTTCCCAGATGGCATTCCTCACTCCAGAGAAACAAATTTATTTGACAACTTACTTCAACCTACTGGCCACAAAAAAACTGCTATCTGCAAGGAATACTGCAAGCTCTGTGGTTCATGGCCTCTTGCATTCTGTTAATTCCATATGCAAGACTGCATATGAGGAAACTTCAGTGGTATCTAAAAAGTCTATGGTGTCAACATTCGCAGGACCTGGAAACAATAATTCCTATCATCCATTGTCTGAGGGCAGAGTTCCTTTCGTGGGCAGAGGCCTGCAACCACAACAAGGGGCTCCCTTTCACTCTACCTCCTGCCGTCCAAACCCTAACAACAGACGCATCAGACTATGCATGGGGAGCTCACATGGCAGGGCAGTGCATTTAGGGCAAATGGAACCCAAAGCAGATGCACCTGCATATCAATCAAAAAGAAATGTTAGCTGTACAGAGTGCTCTGACAGCCTTCAAAGACCTTATTCTTCCAGGACAACTATTGGTAAAGACAGACAACACCACAGTTATGTCGTACATAAAATAGGCAGGACGGAACCCATTCCTACCCACTCTGCAGACTAGCCATGGCTCTGTGGAACATAGCCTTGAGCAACAAAGTGCACTTTCAAGCGCATTTCCTGCCAGGCAAACTAAATTCACTGGCAGATGACTTAAGCAGAAATTTCATGGACCCACACGAATGGAAACTGGAACCCAAAATATTCAAGCTCTTGAGGAATAAATGGGGGAATGGAACAAATGGGGGAATCCGGAGGTAGACCTGTTTGCCTCCCCTCAGAACTACCAGTTGAACAAATACTGCACCAGAACTCCCCAAAGTCAAGCTTGGAAAGTGGATGCCCTGTCCCTTACCTGGGAAAGCCTCTCAGTCTATGCCTTTCCCCCCCTGCCTCTCCTGTCGAAGGTTCTACTAAAGATCAAACAGGCAAGCCAAGGACAATCCTGATTGCACCAGAATGGCCACGCCAGCACTGGTACCCTCTTTTGCACAGTCTGACAGCCTGGCTAATCACCTGAGCTCATCTCTAGCAACCCTCAGGTGCTGGATGTCATTCTTGAGGCAAAGAGGCCTAGTACTAGAAAATCCTATTCAGAAAAGTGGAAAAGATACTGTTTCCGGAGCCAGTCTCAGGGGATGGGCACAACTGTGCCCATCTTACCTCATATACTAGATTACTTAACAGAAATGCTCCACAAGGGCCTATCATCCTTCTTTTCAATTAAGATTCATGCCTCAGCCATCTCAGCTCACTATAATACTGAGCCACCCTTCTTCTCTCATCCTCTGTTAAAAAATTCCTTAGGGGGGCCAAAAATTTAAGACTCCCCCCTCCCCAGGAGAGCTCATACTCCTACCTGGGACCTTAACTTTGTATTGGAAAAACTTACTCTTCCCCCCTTTAAACCAGCTGATACAGCAGAGTTGAAATTCCTCTCTTGGAAAACAGCTTTACTTTTAGTCATCACTTCAGCTAGAAGAGTGTCTGAACTGCAGGCCCTTATGGCAGTGGAACCCTTAGTTATCTTCCACAAGGACATGGTTTCCCTCAGGACTAACCCATCTTTTATGTCCAAGGTGGTGTCCAGTGTGGCCTAAAACCAGTCCATTCATTTGCCTACTTTTTTTTCCCTAATCCTCAGAATAAGGGGGAAAGGATACTGTATTCTCTGGACATGCACAGACAACTTAGATTCTATTTGGACAGGACTAAGCCTTTCAGAAAATCTGACCAGCTGCAAGTCAGCTTTGTTGCAGGGGCAGATGGGAAGGCCATTTAAAAGCAAACCATTTCGAAATGGATAGCACACTGCATCCATTTCTGCTAGAAGCACCATGGCAAACCTACCCCACAGGGGATAAGAACACATTCCACTAGGGCTGCATCTACCTCTACTGCATTTCTCAGAGGAGTCCCTACCAGGGACATCCTGGAAGCTGCAACCTGGAGCTCTGTGCATACTTTCACCAAGCATTACCACTTGCCTATTTTCTCTATATCCAGAGCTGGATTTGCCACAGCAGTCTTACAAGGCCTGATTGCCAGCCCTAATGCTTCTTAATCTACCTCCACCCTTCCTTAGCTTTGGGAATCAACCCAAATGTGATGACTGCAACAGTGAAACACGAAGAACATAGTATAGTTGTGTACACTTACCATAAATGTAGATATCCGAGTGTATTTACTGTTGCATTCCTGGTTACCCTCCCTCCAGCCCCCTGATTGTCTTTGCTTTCACCTATCCTTTTGGTTTGGCATATTTTGTACTGTGTGTATTTGCTTTTTGCTGGGTGTGTTACACACCATATAATTACTTCCTACTGTGGGGGCACCTGACATCTGGGGCAAGAAAAACTGATTTTATGGCGTCGGCTGCCTGTTTTATACCCTTGACAACCTGACGTCATGGAAGAAGCGAGACCATCCAGTGCAGAAATCCCAAGGCTCTGGTATTCCGGCCGACTGAGGACTACCTGCAGGCAGATAACCCAAATGTGATGACTGCAACAGTGAATACACTTGAACATCTACATTTATGGTAAGTGTACGTAACTGTACTTTCTGTTCCCTCCCTTATCAAAATGTATTCCTAATATCGAGATTTCTTTCATTGAAAACTGTATACTTGCTATTGTATCTCATTTCCTTTACTGTTATTTTATTAATTTATTTATTTATTTACATTTGTTGACCAGGAGAGTCCGACTGGACACAGGTCCATTTTCAGTGGAGGCCCGGGGAGAAAAGCTCCACATTAAGTTTATTTAAAGACATACCTATTTCTTTCAAACAATCCACTAAACAAAATATAACTTCTCTAATCCATTCTCTGCTTTTAGTTGTTATAATAATGTCATCTGCATCTTTCATTAAAACTGGAATTTCAACTTCTATTTGAGTTGCATAGTTTTCATTCTATAATTCACCTCACTGACTACTATATTAATTCCTAAAGCAAATAAAATACTACTCATAGGGCACCCTTGTCTTATACCATGTATTTTTTTACTTAACCATCCATTCACTAAAATTTTTACTTTATTGTTGCTGTACTCTGTCATAAACACTTGTTTAATTTTGTTAATAACATCTTCATTTCCCACAACATATGTTGAATTGAATCAAATGCTTTATTAATGTTATGTACCATAAGTTTTTTTTATCCTCTCTCCTATTTATATAATTCATTATTTCTCTTACTATCATTAATAATAATTGACACCTTTTGCCTTTCACACCATGTGCACTGTCCTCCATTATATATTCCACCTTATTCTCAAATATTTTTTGTATTATTTCCATAAATATTTTATAATCTATGATCTGATGTTGTTAATCTTCTTTCCATTCATCACTGATGGGTTCGGTTCCGAGCCCTCGGAACCGAGTCGGCCTATTACCAAGCTCGCGCCAGCCAAAAAAAGTCTCGAGCTAAGTCTCTACCAAAAATGCCCTTCTCCCTGTTACCCCAGATTTCATTTGCCACGTAGCCGTAAAGCCACTTTTCAGCCGAGCTCTCAGCTAAGTACAATCTTTTTTGATATTTGTGTAAAAGTTTTTGGATATCCTCATATTCTATTTTATAATCTATGATCTGATGTTGTTAATCTTCTTTCCATTCATCACTGATGGGTTCGGTTCCGAGCCCTCGACCGAAATGATGCGACCTATTACCAAGCTCGCGCCAGCCAAAAAAAGTCTCGAGCTAAGCCTCTACCAAAAATGCCCTTCTCCCTGTTACCCCAGATTTCATTTGCCACGTAGCCGTAAAGCCACTTTTCAGCCGAGCTCTCAGCTAAGTACAATCTTTTTTGATATTTGTGTAAAAGTTTTTGGATATCCTGATCGAAGGAAGGACACTCAGCAAACTCGGAGCTACAATATATAACATTAAGTATCCTGTTTTTTGTTTATTTTGTTCTTTATTTCTTTGTTGTTTATAGCACTTTGTGTACTGTGTATTTTTCTAGCTAGTTTCACTGTGTGTGAGGTATTAACTGGAAATTGTCCACTCTTATTAAGCATCTGTTGGGTTGTTTGTTTATGATAACTTGTTGCAGTTAAACTCTTTTTTCTAGTGGCTCCTTTAGCTGTTTAAAACTTTCATTTAAAGGCTCACTGCTGCTTTTCAGCTGGGAGTAACATTTCTGCAGTTTGTTCTAAGTAGTGGGGATATTTGTAGCATTTCCATAGTCAGGCTTGTATTTGGGCCTAATGTTTGTGGAGGCTGTGTGTCTGAGCACATAATTCAGGGACATCTTGTTTTAGCCAAAGCCATCAGGCATTTCAGTGAGAGAGAATTGTTTGAGGTCATTGGCTGACTGAGGTCTCCTGGACTACAGCTTAGACTAAGCACCTCATTGGTTCTTTTGAGATTTCTTTCTTAAAAGCTGTCTCAGGTTTCAACTTTCTGTTACCTAAGAAGCTCAGTTGTGAGTGTTCAGCCATTTTACAGTGAGCTGATCGAAGGAAGGACACTCAGCAAACTCGAGCTACAATATATAACATTAAGTATCCTGTTTTTTGTTTATTTTGTTCTTTATTTCTTTGTTGTTTATAGCACTTTGTGTACTGTGTATTTTTTCTAGCTAGTTTCACTGTGTGTGAGGTATTAACTGGAAATTGTCCACTCTTATTAAGCATCTGTTGGGTTGTTTGTTTATGATAACTTGTTGCAGTTAAATTCTTTTTTCTAGTGGCTCCTTTAGCTGTTTAAAACTTTCATTTAAAGGCTCACTGGTGCTTTTCAGCTGGGAGTAACATTTCTGCTATTTGTTTCCCACCCTGCCTCCCTGTTGGTATAGTGTTTTTATAGTTGGTGGCTTTGCAGTTGCCCGCCCCTAGTGTAAATTTGATCTGGGACCCTCCTCCCAGTCTAGTGTCATCACCTCATTCTACCCAGTACAGGGAGAGCATTTGAGAAGGCCAATCAGCTTAGTTTCTGCTACTCCTTTCTCTCTTTCCTTTCTCTCTTTACAAAAAAAAAAAAAAAAAAAAAAATTATCTGCTTTTACTGTATTTGTGTTTTTTCCTACATTATTTTGCTTTTGCATCATCTTAAAAGTACTCAATTGTATTTATTACTGCTTGGTGTAACTCATTGTAAGCCTTTTAGTTTAAGCACCTGGGCTTCAGACCAGTTTTACATTAGGAAGGTTTGTGGTCTGCACTGTAGTGGCAGAACAGGTAGCTTACATCCTTCTAAGTTGGGAACTGCTGATTGAGGGCTCAGTGTGTGTTATTCTAAAAGTGTATTAATTCTGGTTTAAGCACTTGGGCTTGAGGCCAGTTATTTTACATTAAGAGGGTTCGTGTTCTGCACTCTTGTGGGAGGCAAGGCTGGACTCTGTCCTTCTGAGCTGGGAATTTCTAGTTAAAGCTTATAGTGCCTATATATTTGAACTGCTTCTTACTGAAATTGGTACACCTCGTTTGCTGTAGCATAGACTAGATCCAGGCCTGCTGAATCTAGCTTTGTTTGTATAACTTGAGCACTAATCCAGGCATTCTTTAAAGTATTCAGTTGTATTTATTACTGCTGGTAGTAACTTGATTAAAGTGTAGCTATCATTTCTAAGTCTTTTGGATTAAGCACTTGGGCTTCAGACCAGTTGTTTTACATAAGGAAGGTTTGTGGCCTGCACTGTGGTGGCAGGACAGGTAGCTTACATCCTTCTAAGTTGGGAACTGCTGATTGAGAGCTCAGTGTCTGTTATTCTAAAAGTGTATTAGTTCTGGTTTAAGCACTTGGGCTTCAGGCCAGTTATTTTACGTTAAGAAGGATTGCGGTCTGCACTCTTGTGGGAGGAGAGGCTGGACTCTGCCCTTCTGAGCAGGGAATTTCTGGTTAGAGGCTTATAGTGCCTGCATATTCTAACTGTTTCTTACTGAAATTGGTACACCTTGTTTGTTGTAGCATAGACTAGATCCAGGCCTGCTGAATCTAGCTTTATTTGTATGCTTGTTGTTTGTTTATTTCCTGAAACGCTAATTCCACCTAAAACGCGGCCTTTTAGCACTTCTGTGGATCCCTAGTGATATCTGCATTGCTTACTGTACTTATTTCCTTGTTTCACTTGAAAGAAAGTTACTGTTTGTCGTTTTTGCATTTAAGTTACATGTAACACATTGCATTTAAGTTACCTGGCACTTGCTCACTAAAGCAATTATATAAGTCAGCTCTAAAAATTAAAAGCACTACACCCTCACAAACTCCCCTTGAGTACCTTGTTCCCCATTGGCCCTTTTTTCAATTATAAAGGAATTCCCAATACTATTCTAGCATGTCCAAAGGTCAGTTGTCAATCTCCTCTCCGGTCCAGCTGGTGAATCTGGGAATCTTGAGGCAATGTTACAACTGCCTCATGTACACAGACAACCCTCTCCTCCTCCCAACAAATTCCAACACATGTGAGAGATGCAACCATATAGCCAAACTGGAGGCTAAGCTCTCTCAACTCAGTACTGGCGTAACCAGTCAGGAGGAGAAGGAAACCACACTCACTACAATTCCAGTCTCACATAGACCTACCACGACAACAAACCAAACACATAAACACACAAAACATACTCGAGGCTCTAAATAAAAATCTGCCTAAGCAGCAGAGACCTCCAAAGCAGACATCCAAGCAACCGCTACCCCAAAACAAAACACGTGCAACACATAGCTCACAAAGCCAGTGTGCCAACAGTCACAGCCCTTAAGGCTAAACAACACACCTGATACACTTGTAATAGGTGACTCTATCGTCAGGCACACTGACGCCCGCCACCAGGCTGAACAAGGAGAAGGTCACGGTGAGCTGCCTGTCGGGCTAGGATCCACCACATAACACAAGCACTCAGGTCACTCCAAGGCAAGTACAAATATGATTCAGTCATTGTCCATGCTGGTGTGAATGACCTGAGACGCACCTCCCTGGGCTACATGAAAAGAGACATAGAGGAGCTCTCTGACCATGTAGCCCAGGTATGACCCTGACCTTGAGTAGCATCTTACCCTCACCAAGAATGATGCCACAATATGAAGACAAGATGATCAATTTCAACAATTGGCTTAAGTGTTGGTGTCATTCAAAGGGGATCAATGCCTGTCAGCCTGGGATGACATGCTCGACAAGCCACGATGCTTCGCTAGGGACGGCTTGCACCTGTCACCCTGGGCTTTCGGATATTGGCAAAGGCTCTTGCTACCCCATAGTGCCTTTTAGGCAAGGCTCAAAAGACAAACCCACCTCCATAGGTATCACAAGGGATAAGAAACTAAGAGTAATGCTACTCAACGCCAGAAGTCTAAACCTCAAGATGCACTTTTCGAAACTCTCCTTAGCATGGAGAACATCGATATCTGTGCAGTAACAGAAACCTGGTTCAAGGCTCCCGAGAGCACCCCAGCACTACCAGGTTGTACCTCATACCATGCTTTTCAGCCCCAAAACTTGGACCGAACCACAAAAGGAGGGGGAGTATCAATATTTGTCAAAGATACCCACACCTCCAGGTTGGTGGCACAGCACGAAGCATCAGAGACTATCCATGTGCAACTAACTGTGGGTAAAACTGCCTTCCAGTTTATAGCCTGCTACAGACCACCCTCCCAAACACAGGAACCCCACTTGGCCTTCCTGAGAATACTGGAAAATATGAAGGTCTCTCCAAACACCATTATATTGGGCGACTTCAACTACCCAAACATAGACTGGGAGCATTACTCTAGCTCCAACACCCTAGCCCAAAGATTCCTAGAATGTATAAACTCAAATGCTATGGAACAACTTGTTACCACTCCCACAAGAGGGGAAAACATACTGGACCTGATCATCACCAACATGGGGACACTATGCTCCAGACCAGAAGTGTATCCCTCACTGGTAAGATCAGACCATAAACTAATCTCACTGGATATTCACATCCCGACCCCACCCCCTGCCCAGAAAACCACAGTGAAAAACTTCTCTAAAGCAATTTCACGCCTCAAAACCGGCTGAAATCCTTCAAAGCCCCGGCCTGTGGAAAATACGCCCAGACCGCAGAATCCTTTATAAACACATTCTATGAACACCTTCAGGAATGCATGGATCATGCAATCCCAAATAAAACCAAGACCCAATCCTCCAAAGGCAGACGCCCTGTCTGGTGGACCCCAGCCATAAACAAACTATACAATAGAAGGAGGAAGCTACTACATGATAGAGCAAAATCCCAAAAGGGAAGGCATCTCTGATGAGTATTTGCAAAACTACGGGCACTCATAAAATCGTCTAAGGCCAGCTTGAGAGAAAAATTGCACAGGACACTAAGGATAATCACAAGGCTTTCTTTAGTTATGTTAGGAACCTGGGTGGGAATTCCCAGATATGCTCAGAATTAGTCCAAAATGACAAAAATAAACCGAGCCCACAGACATTGCCAACATCCTAGCTGACAGGTTCAGTGCAAACTTCTCCCCTCTCCCCACCAAAAGGACAAATATCTATCCCAACAGAGTGCTGCCCCTGACATCTCAGATGCTCAGGTAAGAGCCGCCTCTCCAAAGCAAAAACACAGCATCAATGGGACCAGATGGTGTCCCGGCTGCGCCCTACATGAACTCCAAGAAGAGCTAAACCCAAACATAAAACTACTGTTCAATCTTAGCCTTACTACAGGATATGTACCCAAAGAGTGGCGTACAGCAACAGTGGTCCCTCTCCACAAAGGTGGTGCCTCAACGGATCCTGGAAACTATCGCCCCATAAGCCTGACTAGCTTGGTCTGCAAAGCTATGGAAAGGATCATCATGGACCTCATAAATAAAGATATTGGGGACCTACAGACACTGGATCCTACCCAGTTTGGCTTTGTTAAGGGCAGATCCTGCCTCTTAAACCTGGTCGATTTCTTTGAAACAGTCACCAAGGCCATTGACGAGGGAAGGTGGTCCACACAGCCTACCTGGACCTCGCAAAAGCCTTCGATACAATACCCCACTCGGGCATTATAGATAAGCTCACCAGCTTAAATATAAACCCCTATGTCACTAGATGGGTTGCAAACTGGCTCAAGGACAGAACCCACATGGTTAGAATTGCTGGAGCCATGTCAGACTCCAAACCAGTTACAAGTGGCCCCACAAGGCTCAGTCCTGGGACCTCTCTTGTTCGGTATATATTTCTCGGTACAGGCCAACACGGAAGGACTGTGGCTGACCAAGTTCGCAGATGACTGCAAACTGGGCCATAATAAACTCTCCAGCCGACACAAGCATCCTCCAAAAGGGCCTCATAGTAACAGACAACTGGTGCCAGAGCCATGGCCTCAAGCTTAACGCCAAAAGTGTATAGTCATCCCTTTGGCAAAACAAAGTGCCACAAATTACCACTTAGGTGGTAATCCATTAAGTACAGAAGAAGTCATTAGGGACCTGGGGACCCAAGTTGATAGCAATCTCTCATTTGACAACCACGTGGCCAAAGTGGTTAGAAAAACATTTTATATAGCTCACCTAATCATGAAGGATTCACATCTAGATCAGGGAGGTCATCGCCTCTTTACTCATCCCTCATCAGGCCCATAATTGAGTACAATGCCCCTTTGGGATGTACCTTACCAGACACCTGCAGCAACTGGAAAGACCCCATAAGTACCTCACCAAGAGGATCAAAGGGCTCAAACAGATGCCATATGCTGCCCGGTTAAAGAAACTCCAGCTCTACTCAGTGGCATACCGCCTGCTCAGAGGCGATCTGTGCCTGACGTATAAAGCCATGTCCAACCCGGAATTAATGGACATGCTGCACCTCAGAAAATCCAAATCCCATCGAGCCACGCCGAGAGACTTGAACTTCAACACTGAAATAAATAGGACATGCTGGAGGGACAGATTCATAACCCAGAGGCTGCCTTCACTCTGGAATAAAATCCCAGTCCAGGTTAGGCAGAGTCCCACATTGACTCTCTTCAAGAGGAATCTTGATGAGTGGATGGGAGATCGTAGGTTTACCCTGGCTATCACTTCTGTGTCACTGTTAGACAGAGGCACAGTATACTAACCTCAAAAAAAGGCATAGCAAAATTAATTTAAAATGGGTGGCGAAAGCCAAACACACTCTGGCTAGGCTTATAAATGCCCTAGGGCAGATAGCCTAGTATGAACCTATGAACCTATTCTACTAAACCTTTAGTATTTCTAGTGTCTCTTCTTCTATCTGTATATTCTCCACTCTACCCGTTGTTACCATTGGTAAACTTAAGTACCATTGTTGGTACGGCCTTCTTCCCTTACCCTTATGGTATTTCTTCAATACCATAGCTGGTATTGCTTTCTCTTACCTAACCTGTTAACTTTTTATCTCTATTCAGGTTTTTCCCTTTCTTCACATATACAGTGTGTTGTGATAATGGTATTTTTTTCTTGTGATTTCTTGTGTTTTCTTGTGTTTTTTTCCGAACCAAGTGAATTCATTATCGTTGAATTATACAGTTAGTTGTGGTGTCCTTTCTATTAAAATGGCGGGTAAGAAAGGTACCTCTAGCTTTAAGCATTGTACTTGTAAGGGCAAGTTACCTGACAGTGACTTGCATGATGACTGTGTCTACTGTTTGGGAGTGGCCCACCTTTCGGTGCAGCCTCCATGTGATATTTGTCAAAGTTTCAGTCAATGCACTCTTAATGACCGCAAAAATAAACTCATTCTGAAGGGGTTACTCAAGTGTCCCTTCTCAGAGGCCATTTCTAAGGAGAAAAAGAGATCCCAATCTGTTCCTTCTTCACCATCGGGTGATCAGAGCAAACCTGAGAAATCTAAAGTCGCCGAGTTATCGTCTGAGCATAAATCTGCCTCTTCGGCTCCGACCGTCTAAAATCCTTCAATACCGACACCTGTATTGGCACAGACCCTGCCTCTGGCACTGATTATAGATCTTACTACACCTATTTCGACTTCAGCACCTGTAGCTACTTTGGCTCAGGGCACAACTTCGACTTCGATTTCCATTTTGGAACCAACCGTTTCCACAACTGCAAGTGCTACTTCGGCACCGAGTCTCCGGTCTCAAAACTAGAGACTTCGGTGCCGGCAGACATTGCACCATGGACCCGATACTCTGCCTCAGTAGACCTGTTTCTGGGCAAGTGTATAGCCCATTTTTCGAACATACTGACTCCCTGTCTGGATTATCCACTAGATCCAGCAGGAGCCTTTCAGAACATGATGTGGTGCATCTTGTGGACCAGCTGTTGGTAGCTAGGGGGATTCCATCACTTTCTAAAACTCATTCACCTGCTGGACTTGGGTCACCTTTTCCACAAACTCCATTTTACACTCCTCCTTCAACCATCTAGGTTCCGAAGCCTTCTGTTCCGACATTCTTCTTGGAACCCACCACCTTGGCGCCCACGGTGCATCTCTCTCTGGCTCCGAATTTGTCCCTTTGGTCTTTGGTTCCCACCGAAACAGTCCTTCCTCAATCTGGGGATTGGGGGATGGGCGCGTCGCCCCGGGGTATGGTGCCGACTTCCTCGTCGGCCCCCTCCTTGGCGTAGATGGCTGCATCTGTGCTGATCTTGCTTGAGCCTCCGCCCGTGGGGGCGGGTCTGTCGGAGTGGGGTATGACTCCAGTCCCGAGGTTGTCTTTCTCAGTTCCGGGCTCCCATCCCTCTTCGGGTGGGCCTGCTTGCCACACGATGGAGAGGGCTCTTGCTTCTGGTAGCACTCCTATGATGTCGGAATCCCAGTTTTTGCCCCCTGAGCTGCAGCTGTCACAGACTACCTCCCGTGACACCGGGCAGAGAAGCCGCAGGATACCCCTGTTCAGGATACCCACTCTTCTGAGTCCTCCTCAGAGATCCCCACTGAGGACCCACCTCGAAAGGAGACGTGCAAGAGGAAACACGTGGACTCGCCTGAGGAGTCCCTAACGGAAGACACAGATTACGATGAGGGCGAAGGGTCCCCACAGTCACCTCCTGATGATGTCTCCTTTGGAGATATCCTGGAGATGTTAAAATGGCGAGGTGACTGGAAGCCCTCCAACCCTTCGTATCCATGTTCCTGCAGAATTTTCATGTCCAGCCATCTACCTCTTGGGTGACCCCCGCCTGCTGACGAACTCGTCTAGCTCGTTGTGCAGTGTGCGTGGAAGAACCTGATTCCACTGAGGCGATCCCCCGGAGACCAGACAAGATTCTGTCCCCTCCTGCTGAGAATCCACACTGATCCAAAGGGTTACCAGTTGATGCTCTGGTGGTGGCAGTAACCATGAAAAAGGATTTGGCTGAGGAAAGTCCTGCTCTCCTCCCACCCAACAGGGAGTCTCGGGTGCTGAACAGACTTGGGAAGCGTGTTTTTGAATCAGGGACCTTTGCTATACAGTCCCCTGAATTGTTTGACACACTTTACGAAGCTCCAGAGGTACCTGATCTCCGAACTCTTTGGGACACTGGCAGGACAGTTGTCCGACGAGGTCAGGGACAAAGTAGTCTTGCAGCTAGCAACCCTGGAGTCAATATCCAACTCGTCTATGAGGTTGCTCACACGTGACCGAAGGGGTGGCTAGAGCTGCGGGTTCAGGCATTATGAGGCGTCATGCCTTTATGCGCATCTGTGACCTCGTGAATCCCTTCAAATCTTCCTTTCTGAATGCTCCCATCAAAGCTTCATCCCTCTTTGGCTCCAAAGTGAAGGACACACTGGCCAGGTGCGAGCAAGATGGAAAAACCCTGTCTGCCATAGGCCTACGATTTTCCAACCCTCAATGTACCTTCTCTAAGAATCAGAGGAGTGGGAAAATGTGGCATAAGAAATCTCAGGGTCCTTTCTGTGCCACACGTGGTGATGATACTCCCAGAGGCAGAGGGGGGTAACAACTCTGGAAGATGCCCCTATAGAGGCAGATGGTGGGGAGGTCCTCACAACCAAGGCTCCAGGGAATCTTTCTCTGGACAGCCTTATCAGCGCTCCTGAGGGCGGCCCGATTGCTTACCTCTGGAAGCAGTCAGGGGTCGTTTCTCTCTACACCAAGCTGCCTGGTGCTCTATGACCACCGATCATTGGGTGCAGAAGATTATCACCAGAGGTTACACCATTCCACTTTCTTGTCAACCAAATTTTCCAAGAAAACTTCCCGATGTGCCACCCAATTAAAGGGAAGCAGCAGCTTCAGAGATTATAAAGCTCATCCAACCAGTCCCACCAGACCAGCGCAGAGCCAGATTTTACTTGAGATTGTTTTTGGTGCCAAAAAAGACAGGGGACTGGAGACCCATTTTGGATCTCAGCAGCTTAAACAAATCTGTCACCCAAACCAAATTCCGGATGGTCACGGTTCAGTCCATCCTTCCCTTTCTAGGAGGAGGCAGTTGAATGTACTGTATAGATCAACAGGACGCGTATTACCACATCAAGATGGACAAACGCTCCAGGAGTCTGCTTCGCTTCCGGCTAGGAGTCGGTCATTATCAATTCTGTGCCCTGCCGTTCAGTCTCTCTACAGCCTCCAGAGTGTTCACAAAATGCACGCCAGTGGTAACAGCTCACTTGAGACTAAAAGGATTGTGAGTGTTTCCATATCTAGATGACTGGCTCCTTACCCACCCCCACCAAGCATCTTCTGGTAACTGCCCTACAACATACTGTCTCTGGCGAAATTGTTGGGAATAAAGATACGTTGGGAGAAATCAAATCTTATCCCTGCACAACAAATAGAGTTCATTGGAGCAGTCTTCAATATACATTCCTGTCTGGTATCACTCCCTCTTCACAGACTCCACTGATTGAGGCTTCAAATCTGAGTGATTCTTTCTCAAACATTAGTCCTTGCAAGACAAGTTCTCCAAGCTCTGGGCTCTATGACTCCGGCAATTCCAATAGTGCCTCTAGCAAAGCTACATATGCGAATCCTGCAATGTCTCCTCCTGTGTCAATGGTTCCCAAACTGTCATCCCCTGGATTACAAGATTCGAATAAGCAACTCTTGCAAGCAGGACCTGTTTTGGTGGAAGAGGCCAGACGAAGACATTTGGAGATGACCTTTTCAACCCTCCCAGCCCACAGCCATTTTGACCACGGATGCTTCCCTGATCAGGTGGGGAGGCCATTTTCAGGGAAAGACTGTCCAAGGCACATGGTCCACCTCAGAGGCCTACCTGCATACGTGTCCTAGAACTGAGGGCCATGCTGTTAGCGTTGCAGGCATTCCATGCGGCTCTCACCTCTGAGACAATTGCAATCCATTCAGACAATATGTCAGTGGTCTGGTACATCAATAAGCAAGGAGGAACCAAGTCCTACCCCCTTTGTCGAGAAGCCATGAGAATCTGGCAGTGGGTGATAGCTTCCAACTGCTTTCTGATAGCAACGCATATCCCGGGGAGCTCCAACGTGATTGCAAACAGATTGAGCAGATGCATCCTCATGCCCCATGAGTGGTCCCTCAACCCTCAGGTGGCATCTGTAATCTTCAGCCACTGGGGCCAGCCTTGCTGTGATCTTTTTGCCTCCCCATCAAACACCAAGTGCAGAAGCTACTTCACCCTACTTCCCCCACAGGGGGAGTCACCGAGGGACGCTGTGATCCACAGTTGGTCCACCGGACTTCTCTACGCCTATCCTCCCATTCCTCTGATCCCACAATTTCTAAAGAAAGCTCTTCGGTTGAGATGCAAGGTGATCCTCATAGCCCCATTCTGGCCTCGGCCAGTTTGGTTCCCCTTTCTTCGGCCTCACCTAGTATTCCTGCTGTGGATTCTGGATCCTCTACCAGATCTGATCACTCAATCCCAAGGGCTGAGTCACCTGAAGCTGTCCATTCTCAAGCTGACAGCTTGGATTTCCATTTCTGCTAGTCGCCAGGCAGGCTAACCTCTCCTCACCTGTTCAAGGGACTATATCAGGATAAATGGAAGAGGTTTTCCATTTGGTTCAAGGATAACATGTTAGATCTGTATTCGGCTCTAGTTACTGCAGTACTCAATTTCCAACTTCCACAATGGTATCGATAGTACTCCTCTTATTTCACCAAGGCTTTCCTCAAAGGGACCTCTCATCTCAGGGATCATGTTAGACAGCCCATAGTACAATGGAACCTCACTATCCTTTCTTCCCAAAGTGGTTTCTGAATTCTCTGTTAATCAGTCCATTGATCTACCTTTGTTCTTTCTGAATTTTGACAATAGAGGACCGTGCCACCAAACTATCCATAAATCTGAACAGCTTTTCATCTCCTTCTCGACCAAAATGGGAGAGGCTGTTTCCAAGATAATGAATCCATGCAAAAGTTAAAGCCCACTCCACTAGATCTATAGCAGCTTCCATTACAAATTGGACCTGGTCTCTCCATCTGTGTTGTTCATCTTCTTCAGAACTAAACCCATCAGTGATGAATGAAAGAAGATGAACAACACAGATGGAATGTTATGGTAAGACATAACTTTCCATATGATTTTAATATTCCACTACATAGTTCCTTATGATTTAAGCCTTCATTTAACTACTCATTAATGACACATAAAAGATAACAATTTGGACCAATTGTTACCATTTTGTTTAAATGTGTTTTTATATTATCTAATTTTAATATATATTTTTAATTTAAATTTTTTTTTTTTTAACTTGGTCTAAAAATTTAACTTCCCAAATTCTTGTGCATTCTGTCTTTTTTCTTTCTAAATATTTCTGCCACATAACTTAAAACAATTTCCATTATTTGATGTTGAATTTTTTTTTAATTTCCCTTTTTATCTTTCATCTCTCATTATAGTAGTATTCGTCTTCACTATTGTACTTAAACATGCTAATACTTCTTCCTTTTTACCTTGTAAAAAAAATGCCTTTGTTCATGTAATTCCTCGATTACTTTGTAGTTTCTTTTATAAACTTCTTTTTCATAATATTCTCTATTGTTGTTTTCTAAATTCTCAAACTTGTCTCTATATGTTTTGACACATTCCTATTTTTCTTCCTTTCTTATTTTAATCTGCCAATGGAAAAAAATCCTTTTATATTTCCTTCTAGAAATAATCCACCATTCTGACCAATTATCGTAAAATGCCCTCATATTAAAATGGTCCTTCCATAATTGTGCAATAAATTCCTTTCCTTTTGTCATGCCATTCTTTTTCATTTATTCTTTTTACACCCTTTCCTATTCAAATATATTCTTTATTGTTATTTATTTCCATCCATATTGCTAAGTGATCTGTAAAGCCTGTTGCAGTAGTTTTTCCTTCCACTGTCAGCTCTGAGTACATTGACTTATTTTTTCCTCTAGGTTACTAGAAGTCATGTCTTGCACCAAAGCTGGAGCTTGCACTGCTTTTTGCTAAACAGCTGTAAAAGTCTTCCAAGTCCGTGTTTTTTCCTCACGTTTTGTGATTGATTTATTTTTCAGGTTGTCTGAATTTCTTTTTTGCTGACATCTGGGCAGTGGACCTACTAGTCAGTTACTGAAATTTACCCCAAAATATGAGTACACTGGCTGTCTTCTGAGTTTCTGTTTTCACACACGGAGAGCTGAAATTAAGCTGTTACTCAATGTGCAGCCATCTTGGAAGTCCCCTTGTATATAACTATTGATGTGAAGTTGTTCAATCTCACCGTTCATTCATCACTGATGGGTTCGGAGCCGATCCTCGGCTCCAACACGGCCGACTAGCAAGCTCAAAGTTCTCCAGTAGCTCGAGAGCCCACCCCTTATCCCACAATGCACTGCTGGAATTACCTCAGATCTAGTTTGCCGCAGCACGAATCTCTTGGTTTCCAGCTTAGCTCGAGACTTTATTGGGAGTTTTTCAACTTTCAGCAAGTTATATTTTTTTTCTTTTTTTTATATACCCTTGTTCTATTCTTAGTAGCAGATATACTAGATAGTAGATAGTAGTTTTTTTCTGTGTTTATACCCCTTTACTCAGTATTATCTATCTTGCCTTCAGTCTTTTGGCCTTAGGATTAGTGATTAGTTAGCGATCTGTTTTGGATCTCTTATTGCTGTTTGTAGTTGTTTAGTTGTTAGTGCCCCTTTTGGGCTGTGTGTGAGTTACTTAGTTTAAAACAGCTCTTAGTTAATCAGTGTGCTTGAGTTGTGTAATGTCTGAAGATAAGGACAAGCATCCAAAGTCTGGGTTTAAAAAGTGCCCAGACTGCGGACAAAAAATGTCAGTCATAGATGCCCATGTGCAGTGTGTTTACTTTTTGGGTGAGGTACATCTGCAAGAGTCTTGCAGCATATGTCATTCCTTTTCCACAAGAGTGTTAGCTGAAAGGAAGAGGAAATTGACTGATAGGGTTATCATTAAAACACCCCTTTTCTGAGGCATTGTCTGACCAGGATGGAGCCAGTAAATCTAAATCTTCTAAGTCTTCCACTGATTCTAGATCCAAAAAAGAAAAGAGGTCAGAGAGTTTGGTGACTTCGGCTCCACTGCCCTTGGAGCCGACACTCTGCTCTTTTTGGAACTGGGACACTGCTTTGGAACCGGTTGCCAAAAAACCTCCTTCCATATTGCTTCAATCGGCTCCATCTGTCCACTCTTCCAGGTCCTCTGTCAGCCAATCTGATCTGGATATGGACAGGCTGGTTCAGAAACTTTTAAAGACACAAGGCCTAGTTAAATTGCTGTCGGCTCAGACACATCTGTCAGAGCTGAAGACAACTACCTTTGAATTGTCTGCTCCTCCTCTGAGCCATATCAGACCTTCGGAGCAGGAGGAGGCCAATCTGATGATTGTGGATCCCTTGGAGCCGACATCTGCTCCAGTGTAGTCGGCTCCATCTGCTCAGACATTCTCGGCGCTGACCGGAGACTCTAGGAGCCGACACTCTCCGGTCGGGTCCGGGGAGGATAGCCGTGCCAGCTTGTCGGTGCCGACTTTTCCTCTTGGGGCCTCGGCTCGGGTGAGCTCGGCTCTTACCTCGGGCTCGGAGCCCACAACTTCGGTGCAGGAGGAGATCGCGGCTCCATCGGAGCCATCGACTCCTTCTCATCGAAGTGGAGATGCATTCGATGCCATGAGGCGAGTGTTGTCTCCCAAGACTTCCTTATCTCAAGGTCTGGCCTCCTCTTCCCCTAAAGTGCCTGTGTCTGTTTCTGTTTCCTCCGGTCCTCCCAAGCATAGAGACCCAGAGCCACAGGTAGCCCCACAGGGCGCTCCCTGCTCTTCTGAGACCTCTCCAGAAGTTCCCCCTGAAGAGGTTCCCAGGAAGAGATTATGCAAGAGGAGGCTTTTGGACTCCCCCAGGAGTCTTATCACATCGGACACTGACCTGGATGAATCAGAAGGGTCCCCCAGATCCCCCTCTGAGGACATCTCCTTTGCAGAGATTCTTGAAATCCTTAGGCAGAGGGGTGATTGGCAGTCCAAGAGCCCTACCGAGGATGAGTTGGTTCTCTTGAAGGCGTTTGGGTCTCAACCTTCCACCTCTTGGGTATCTCCGCCGTATGATGAGCTTATGGATCTGGTCTCTCGTAGGGCGTGGGAGTCTACAGAATCTATGGAACCTGTTCCTAGGAGGCCTAATAAGTTTATTTCAGCCCATGTGGATAAGTCTTTTTTGACCAAGGGAGTCCCTGTTGATGCCATGGTGGTGGCGGCAGCAGCCACCAAAAAGGAAATGTCTGAGACTTCCTCATCTATCCATCCTCCTAATAGAGAATCTAGGATCATGGATAGATATGGGAAACGCATGTTCAGTTCAGCGACTTTCTCACTCAGATCACTGAACTACTTGACACATTTTACCAAACTGCAGAGAGATCTCAAGGAGTTGGAGGTATTCTTCAGGGTGCTGTAGCTTCGAGTGTATCCGACAAGATTGCCACTCAGCTCTCTACCCTCAATTCGATAGTCAACTCGTCCATGTGTCTCGTATCATACGCAGCTGATTGTTCGAGGAGAGCCGCAGGTACAGGAATTGCTCTCCATAGGCATGCCTGGATGTGACACTGTTCCTTCGCAGAACCTTTCGAGTCTTCTTTTACTAATACCCCATTTGACAGCTCATCTTTGTTTGGACCAAAGGTGAAGGAGACTTTGACGTGGTGTGAGCAAGAAGGAAAGACTCTGTCTGCCGTCGGAGTCCGTTTTTCCACCCCCACTCAACCCTTTCCCAAAGGTCAGAAGGGAGCAAAGGTGTGGTTCCGGAAAGCCCAAGGAGCCTTTCAAGACACACATGGAGAGCCCCCCTCCAGAGGCAGAGGAGAGGGTTTCAGTGAAAGATGCCACCCTCGCAGCAGAGGGGGTCTTCAACATCAGGGTGACAGAGATCACTTATCTGGTCAATCCTACCAGGCTCCTGAAGAGAGGCCCGGCTGTCCTACTCTGGAGGCAGTCGGGGGTCACTTATCTTTGTACCCCAAAGCCTGGTTAAATATAACAAGTGACAGTTGGGTACGAAGTATCATTTCCAGAGGGTATTTCATACCATTCTCCACCCAGCCTCTTCCCGTCAAAAAAATCCCAGACGTTCCACCCAGTCACATGGGACAAGCAGCAATAGAGGTACGCTGATTGCTACAAAAAAATTCATCCAGCAAGACCAGACAGGATTTGGAACTTACTCAAGGTTCTTTTTGGTTCCAAAGAAAACAGAGGACTGGAGACCCATTTTGGATCTCAGCAGGCTCAACCAATTTGTGAGAAAAGAGAAGTTCTGAATGGTCACGCTACAGTCCATACTCCCCTTGTTGAGGAAGGACAATTGGATGTGCTCGATTGATCTCAAGGATGCGTACTACCACATAAAGATGGTCAGACCATCCAGAGATCACCTGCGTTTCCGGCTGGGAGCCAATCAGTATCAATTCCAAGCTTTGCCCTTTGGTCTCACTACTGCCCCCAGAGTGTTCAAGTGCATGGCAGTAGTCATGGCTCACCTGAGGTGCCTAGGATTCCAGGTGTTTCCGTATCTAGACAATTGGCTCCTTACCTCCACCACCAGGCATCAACCTCTTCAAGCGAGAGAAGCTACTCAGACACACTGCGATCAGCTAGGCATTACAGTCAACTTCGAAAAGTCTGCCTTGTTGCCATCGCAGCATATCGTTTTTATAGGGACAGAACTAGACACATCAACCACCACTCTCCGCCATCCGCCAGAAAGAATCTCTATTCTTTGCCAACACATCATGTCCCTAATATCAAAGAACAGAGCACCAGCAGCAGAGGTATTGAAAGTTCTAGGATTGATGGCGGCAGCTTTTCTAGCAATCCCGTTAGCAAGGATGCATATGAGAATCCTTCAGTGGCTTCTATTCACGCAATGGTCTTACCAAGAACTTCCAATGAGTTACATGATCCTGATAACAAATTCCTGCAAGAAGGATCTTCGGTGGTGGTTGACGTCTCTTCATGTCAAAATAGGACGTCCTTTCATGCTTCCCCCTCCAGTTGCCACTGTGACCACGGACGCTTCCCAGATAGGGTGGGGGGGGGGCTATTTCAGGGAAAGACTGCCCAAGGCACATGGACAGATCAAGAATCACATCTGCATATCAATGTCCTGGAGATGGGAGCAGTACTTCTAGCATTGCAATACTATACTTTCAGGGCTCTCTTCCTCTAGGGACAATTGCAGTACAGACAGACAACATGTCAGTGGTCTGGTATCTGAACAAACAAGCCAGGACCAAGTCTAATCCCCTTTGCAGAGAAGCCCTCAGAGTATGGCAGTGGGCACTGTCATCCCAGTGCTTTCTGTTGGCAATGCACATCCCGGGCAAATCCAACGTAATAGCGGACAGACTAAGCAGAGCAATCTTGTTGCCCCATGAATGGTCCCTCAAACAAGAGATTGCGGACAGGATCTTCCGCAAATGGGACCAGCCTTCCTGCGACCTCTTCACCAGTCACATCAACAACAAATGCAAAAGGTAGTTTGCCCTAATTCCCACGCCAGGTCACTCCCCGAGGGATGCTCTTGTCCACGATTGGCTCCCGGGTCTCCTCTATGCATTTCCACCAATTCCCCTGATATCCAAATTCTTACAGAAAGCAAAGTTGCTGGGACGGACAATCATCCTCATTGCCTCTCATTGGCCTTGGCAGATTTGGTTCCCGTTTCTTTACCATCATATTCTAGAAGATCCATGGATCTTGGACCCAGTTCCGGACTTGTTGACACATCCGTCAGTGGGTCTTCACCCGTCATTGCAGACACTGAAGCTAACCGCTTGGCTGCTCCAATTCCCCGCATAGCCAGACTCTATAATCTTTCCTATGACACTAGTCAGATTTTGTTGGCTTCCCACAAACCTTCCACCAGAAAATTCTAAAAGTAAGTGGAAGAGATTTTCTATTTGGGCTTCTTCCCACAACATTGACCCTTATCAAGCGCCATTGTCTTCTGTCTTACAATCCTTGACAGAAGTCTTCAACAAAGGAGCAGCGGCAGCTACGGTACGAGTACATTTAGCTGCTATATCTAATTTCCATCTAGGAATTGATGATTTGAATATTGTGGCTCATCAATTGTCTAAGGCTTTTCTAAAAGGTTCCTTTCACATAAGGCCTCCAGTGAAGACACCTTATTCCCCCTGGAATTTGAATTTTATGTTATCCCGTATCATTCTTCCTCCTTTCGAGCCTGCATCATCTTGTGAACTAAAATTCTTGTCATGGAAGACTATCTTCTTAGTAGCCATCACTTCAGCCCGTAGAGTGTCAGAGCTCCAAGCCCTTTCCATCAAGCCCCCCTACATGGTCTTCCATACTGACAAAGTATCTCTCAGAACTAATCCATCCTTTCTGCCCAAAGTACGTTCTGAGGTTAACATTAATCAAGTCATTGAGTTGCCCGTTTTCTTCCCTAATCATACCAACAAATTGGAGTATATGTTGCATAAACTCAATGTTCATAGACAACTTAGATTTTATTTGGACAGAACCAAAGGCATTAGGGAATCAGATCAGCTCTTTGTGTCCTTTTCTGAGACCAGGAAAGGTAAACCAGTTGCTGGCTGTCAGATTGCATCACCTATACATATGCTTGTCATAATATGCCATTGTCTAGTAAGGTAAAGGCTCATTCAACCAGTGCAGTTTCTACCTAGTCAGCCTTTCAAACCAAATTGCCTTTGGATAACATCTGTGCAGCAGCCACCTGGTCTAAACCTCACACTTTTATAACTCATTACAAAGTGGATAAGGCCTCCAGGGACAGGGCTTCATTTGGTTCTACGGTTCTGAAGAGTGTACGTCCGTGATCCACCCAAGACCAGGGTGCTAGGGATGCTACCCATCAGCGATGAATGAACAGCAAGATTGAACAACTTCACATAAAGAAGTTATGTACTCACCATAACGTTCCATGTGAGTTGTTCCATCTCGCCTTCATTCTCACGTCCCTCCCTCCTTCCCCCTCCTGGCTGCCAGTTGACCTGGAGGCTGTCTTCATCTGGTTTTTCAGTGTGTATTCATTCCTCGGCAGATAATTATTGTACTATTATATGGTACGCAGCAAACAAGATCTGAGGTAATTCCAGCAGTGCATTATGAGATAAGGGGTGGGGTCTCGAGCTAGTCGGCCATGTCGAAGCCAAGGATCGGCTCAACCAATCAGTGATGAATGAAGGTGAGATGGAACAACTCACATGGAACATTATGATGAGTACATAGCTTCTTTGTATTCCAACTTTACATAATGTTACATAACCTCACTTCTCCTCCAGAGTGTTAATCTGCATGTAGTGTTTCCACAATTTCCATCTTTTATGTAATTTGCTCCTATGCTTTTCTAAAGCTCCCACTTCCAGTTCCTTTGTTTGTGTTACAATATTCGGTACTTCAAATACAGTTGGTTAAGACTTTGATTTCATTTTGTAGTAATTGCTTTTTTTTGGCAGCCACAGAATTAAACTTAGCAAGGTCTTATTATGTCTGGGCAATTTTGATCGTGTATACCAGCTCAAAAAAATAAATAAATAATTTCCTTAGTTACACCCATTTGCTCACCCAGTATTTGTGAGTACTTGGTAGGAAACCATACATATCTCCTTCTATTGTTTCCGTATGAATTACTGCTCTCCGTTCTTTTGATATCTTGGTTCTCCTCCCAGATGTGAAAAACAGCTTGCATGGTTTTGGTAAGCATTAGCTTTTATCCATAAGAAAAAGTATACTGCCTGCCTTTAAATAAACTAAATTTTGGAGTGTTCTGTTAAATGCATTAATGTGTTAAGACTGCTGGAGAGACTAATACTTCTTATTCACTTCCCACAGTTTTAAACTTTATTTTCCACTAACTTCCTTGCAACTGTACTTTTAAATGTTTACATCTCTCTCAGCAGAGTACTCAGAACTCTCAAGATTAATTGCTTACACCTGCCAGCAGCTCATTTCCAAGTAGAAGCATTCAACAATGAGAAAGAAAAAACAGTTTATAACTTTGCAGAATAAACATTGTACATAACAATCATGTAAAATTAAATTTTTCTTGAAATTTCGATGAGCTCTGTCATGCAGTTGCAGAACTATTAGCTGGCGTTTTGTATCTACCAGCAGCTCTTTGCAGTTACAGATGAACTATCTGCTGGGATGTGCTGATTAATCAGAAAGTGATGAACCAATTACTTTGAAGAATATGTATGGGGAAACACTAAAACTACTACTTAAAGAAGTGACAAGTAGTGAAAGCAAATTAAATCTGACATATTGAAGGAATACAAACAGATGCAAGCCTAGTAATATCAACCTATTCAGTATAAATCACTACATTGCAAAATTTGTTCATTTAATGATATCCGGGTTTTCTTTCTTAAAGCTGAGAATCAGTTAAATGAGACTATGCAAGCTGCTTTTAACATCATGAAAAAAAGCTGAGATGGGACAAGAATGGATGTTATGAGGGCAGAATGGAACACAGGCTGTAACATTTGTTAGCATGATTAAACAACTTTAGAATGAGTAAAAACCGTTGGTGTAGTTTTATTTTGGGGCATTTGCCCATATTTGTAGGGGTATGGTCCCTTTTTGGAAAGTGAAATAGTTGTGTGAGTTAGCTGTGAGTTAAAAGGGGTTGTATGGTTAAAAATTAATATGTTCTTAGTTTTTTGTTTCATGAGTGTTTTTATTGAAACAAAAAATCTGGGAAAATGTGACAATGGTCCTGCTGGACATTAATATGTGCACGGAAGTTGCATGATGGAAACATATTTAAAAAAACTGTTATGCAGACAATGCAAATATAATAGCGTCTTATCAGAATGACTGCCATGTCAATCATTTCATGGAATGTGTATGACAGTCTAGGTATGGGCAAGAAGCAAAGAGTGTTGAATTATATTAAGAAGTGTAGTGTGCAAATTGTTATACGAGACAAATTTAGATAAAATGAGCATGTGAAAAAAGAATTTCACAGAATGGTATTCAGCAGAGTATCAGAGCTCAAGGAAATATGTTTAATAGTGCTGATATTATGATGGGCTCCAGTAAAAATAGAGGAAAATAAGAAATGAAACATTAGTAAAGTTGTGGTAATAATGGGTTATTGGTAGGGAAGAAGCACTACATTAGCATATATTTATATTCTACTTATAACTACTATTAAAGAACTTAAGTGAACTATGGGAGAGATAATTACCCATCAACAAGGACTATTATTCATTGGTAGAAACTGGATATGCAGTATTGAAGACGTACCTGGGAACCTAAAAGGGAAAGTATAACAAAAGAGGGTAGATTTATGAAGCAATACATGAGAACGTTAGCTCTAGATGATTGTCGGTGTTGATGTGACACTCCAACCCCATGTGCAAAAATGGGGTTATGGATAGATGGATATGAAATTGTTTAGGACAAAGGATATCAAACCATAGCAGAACCTCAGACAGAATTTATGTATTATTCCTTAATGTACAATAACTGGGTTAGACTGAACATAAATTATATTTTCCAGGAGTGTGGGTATCTAATTGAAAGCTTTGAAATACATCCCAAAACTATTTCAGCCGTTATGCGGCAATAAAGACCAAGATAAAGATTCAGGGTAATCAAACAAAAATGAAACCCTGGCACTTTCCTACTTACCTATTAAAAAGAGGAATTTAAGGAATGGATAGTGAAAATGTGTAAACAGTTGCTAGGAAAATGTATACATATTTCTTCAGAAGAGATAGCCAAAGAGTGGGACACAATGAGACTGGAATTTAAAAATATGGTAAATATGAGGTAGATGTATTGGACAGGAATTATTTAGAGGGATTATCAAAGGTTAAAGTATTGCAGATGAGGGGAAAATCTGATGGAAAAAGAAAAGCAACAGTTGTTGGGTACTAAAGGAAAAGTAAACGTGTTTGCTATTAAGCAAGTATTTTTGATAACCCAGAGCACAAAAACTATAAGTACAATGACTTAGGAAACAGAAAATAGAGAGGTAGGGACCTTTCGACTAGAAAAATAGCCAGACTCTGTAGAGATATTAGAAATTCTATGAAAGTCTGTATAGAGCAGAGGAGATGGAACTAAGAAAAAGACCCAAATGGAAATACTTATACATACCAAGATTTGAGGATGATGAGGCTGAAGAATTAATAGCTAAGATGAAAGGGCTGAGATAAAAATGGTGATGTATAATCAGGCAACAGGGAAGTATCTAGGAACCAATGGTATTCCTGTAAAAGTTTAAAGATGAGGAGGGAAGAAACTGATAAAGATCTGGAAGGTTATGTTTAACAATATTTTAAAGGAGGAGCAGTAACAGCAAGAAAGTTGTGTTGGCTGTACTACCCAAAGAGAGTAAAGACACTTTAAATCCAACTTCATATAGGTCAGTTCCAATTCTGAACCATGATTATAAAGTATATATGTACTAATTAAGAAAATTGCTAAGGTGTTGCCAAAACTGATAAATAGGAATCAGTATGGCTTTGTGGAGGCAAACATTTGACAGCATTAACAGAATGAAGGAAATGTAAGCAGACCCCTTTATTGTTGTTGGGTCTTAATGTGGAGAAGGCATTCAGTAGAGTTAGTTGTGATTTTTATGAAATGGGTAATGGCAGCATTTATGTTTTTTAATAGAATAATGGGGTCTATTAGGAAGGTATATGAAGGGTCAGAGGCAAGAATCAAGTTGGGAGAGTTCCTCTCTGACAAGCTGTGTTTGAACAGAGGAGCCAGGCAGGGATGTCTTCTGTCCCTGTGTTATTTGCCTTCTCTGTAGAGCTATCAGCAAAGAAAGTAATGGACTCACAAATTCAAGGGTACAACTGGTATGGTACTCAAAAAAATTAGCCATTTTTGTACTTGATGAATCTAGAAAATTATATTTTAGTGTTCTGGAACATTCTGAGATAGTGTCAACTTTTTCAAGATATAAACTGATGAAAACAAAAAAGCTGTAACAGTAAACAATACTCCCACATTAAGAATTGGTTCAGCAAAAGCTGAAGTATTCAAGTGATTCGATTAAAAGGGATTATGTTATGGCAGCTAAGGATATGTGACAAGAGACTAAATAAAATATAATACAAAAACTGAGAAATTGGAAGCTGCTGACTATAGATATGGTTAGTAAGATACAAGCAATGAAAGTGTTTCTAGTCCCTTTAATACTGTATGCAGTTCAGGCATATTTGTATCAGCAAATAGTGAAGCTGGGCTTTCCATGTTGTCTGCACACTGAGTAACAGCTTAACTTCATTCAGCTCTTGTGTGAAAAAAGAAAAGGAAGGACAAGGACCAGGGACTTTGTCACTTTTAGTAAATCCACTTACTGGGTAGTAAGTACACTGCCTGGATACCAGCAAAGAAGAAACTGACAGAGACTGGAAGAAAATAAACCAGAAATGTCGAAGAGGAAACACTGACTGGGAAGAATTCTGCAGCTGTTCAGCAAAATGCAGTTCAAGCTCCAGCTTTGGTGCAAGACATGTCTTCCTAATGTAGAGGAAACAGTAAGTCAAATGTGCTCAGAGCTGAGCTAAAATAAATGAAACACTGAAGGAGTATATCAGCTCAAATCGCACAAAAATGGAAGAAGCTTTAAACAGATATTCACATGATCTGATAAAAATGCAAAAATCAGAGGTTAAAATGAAGAAAAAGCTTGTTGGCTGTGAGACTATTTAGGAGGAGATGTTGCAAAAATGGTAGAATTAGAGGACAGAGCACATATGGAAAATCTAAGATTTTCTACTGTACCAGAGAAACTAGAAGGAGCAGACTGTATTCGTGTTCTGAAGACACAAATAAGCAACTGGACTAATATTCCACAGCAGGGAAGTGTTAATTTAATGGGCATACTGTGTTATGCTCCAAACCTGGCCATGAGAAAGTGACCAAGATCTGTATTAGTAAAGATGCAAACCCACCAGCAGAAAGAGTTGATCCAGGTAAAACAGTAATGAAAGGGCAAAGTATTGTAAGATGGAGACAATAGAATGTTTGTGGAAAATGATTATTCACTGTATGCCAGGCAGAAGAGAAACAAATTTATTTCAGCCATCAGGGAATGTCGAGAGCAGGTGTGAGATTCAAGCTGCTGTATCCAGCTGTCTTCAAAATGTTTTTTTCCTGGTGGATCAAAGTCATTTTTTTAATGCAGAACAGACTAAGGAGGGAGTACTAAAGTTTGACAAAAAGTGAGCCATCAAGCAGAAGGAGAGTCAGCTTCTCATTCTTCTGATAGTAAAGTACACCAATAAACTTTGCCAGTGAAACCTTTTCAATTGTTCCAAAGGAAAATGCTTGAAAGACAGAGAAAAGCACAGGAGTTGACTAGAAGATTTGGGAGTAACTTGGAATAGAACCAGATTCTGGAGAAGGGAGATGGAGATGAACAGGAAGACCAGCATCATGGAAATGAGTGAATAAATGTGAGAATGCAAATCCATCCGTCACATTTTTGAAATACAGCTGTACGAGACAAAGTGGAAAGAGTGGACTTTTTTATGTGATTAAACTTGTGTGGGTAACTGGAAGACATTTGCTTCACTTCATGTCATTAATGTTTGGAAGGACATTGAGGGTGGAGGAAGGGTAACTAAATAAAACAATTTCTGTTCTTAACAGTATTTCTATGGAACCTTTCACACTATAAATTGCATATTTTATAGTAAAGCATTCTTAGTTCTTGTATGTGATAGATACTAAAGTAAACAGACCTTTTATCCTCTTTGTTTCTTCTTTTTTAGTAAAAAGAAATGTAGGCATTGCATTGCAAAAAGAGAAAAAAGGCTAGACAAAATCACGTTTCACTTAATAGGCTGTAATCTTGGTTTGTTGAGGTGGGGGATGGTGTACAAAAGTACATAGATCACAATATATGTAGAGCTGATATCTTTTCGTTTACTTTTGCATAGGTGCATGTCTGGATTAAGCGTTTATTCCACCTTATGGAAAGATGAAAATAGCGAACGCTATTTCATCGAACCTAAAATATCTAAAGCACATAATATTGAACATTCAGAACAGCAAATTTTTTCCTTGGAAAAAAATTTGCTATTCCAAAACACATACACACAACACAAGCACACCTAAAAAACATCAATGCACACACATACACTTATAATCCTACAACTAACTCTACACTAAACTATACATACACTACTATCTATCCACTTACCTTAACCCAAACCCTAACCCTAAGGTCTGTCACTATCGCACACTCACCTAACCCACGCTTTAACCCTAACTCACTTAACCCGCCCCTAAACCTAATTCACCTAACCCATGCCC
This sequence comes from Protopterus annectens, assembly GCF_019279795.1. Lineage (NCBI taxonomy): Eukaryota > Metazoa > Chordata > Ceratodontiformes > Protopteridae > Protopterus > Protopterus annectens. The sequence continues at coordinate 800,847,983 of NC_056746.1, forward strand.
TAATCCTAACAACCGCACACTTACCTGAACCCAACCCGTAAATCTCCACCACAGCGCTGAAAATAGCGAAGCCACAGAACCGGCCAACCAAATTCTTTCCTTAGGAAATAATTTGTTCTGCAACTTCGCTATTTTTAGTGTTCGATTAAAATGGGTCGATATTAGAACATTCGAAGTTTTAAAACTTCGATGTTCTGATATAGACCCTGGATTAAGACCCTTGGCTTAATCTAAAAAAGAATCCTAAAAAGAAAAATACCACTAAACCACTCGAGACTTGTCCACTAAATTCCAAAAGTATTTAATATGATAAGTGCTTTCATTTTAAAAAGTGCAAAACTTCATCATATAAATTCCTTTACAAATCATTTTCATTTAGATAGCAAAAAACAAATCACATGGTCCAATTACAATCAGTTTCACCCGTCATTAAAACAGTTATGTAATGAGGTGAATCTCGCCTTTATTTTCACTGATTGGTTGGATCCGATTCATCGGATCCGTCTTGGCCATTTCAAAAGCTCGAAGCCTTCAGTAAAGTTCGCGGGCGTTTTTCCTTATCCATAATGCAACTCATTAACTTGCCCAGATCTCGTTTGCCACTCTGCGAAGGAGGTTCTGAAGCAAGCTCTGAGCTAAGTGCTTTCACTTTCAGCACTTACATTGTTACTACTATTGCAATCATTGTAGTTTATTTTATATATATATTTTTCTTTACCCTGTTTTTCTGTAATTTAGATTGAGTGTTAGCCCTTTACTTTCCCTCGTTAGCATTCGTTTCAGTTAGAAGACAGCTAACTAACGTCAGTTTAAGTTAGAGAATGTTTACCTTTCCTTTCTATCCCCTTACTCCTTTATCATCCATTTTTAGTTAGAGGCGATTTCCTTTAAAAAAAGGGGGTTCTCTCTATCTTTTCAAAGTTTCTTCTCTGTCCCTTTAAATTAGTGGACTTTCTGGTCTACTTGTGTGTATTTTTTCTCTTAGTTTTTTAAAATGTTGCAAAAACAGGAAGGGAAACCTGTTGGTTTCAAAAAGTGCACGTGGTGTGGAAAGAAGATGCCCCTCAGTGATTCACACACTGTGTGTGTGTATTGTTTGGGGCCTCTTCACCTCTAAGAGTCGTGCTCCACATGCCATGGTTTCAACCAGAGGACTCTTATGGAGTGCAAAAATAAGCTGATTTTGAAGGGACTGCTGAAAACTCCCTTCTCTGAGACTATATCACCAGAATCAGCTAGCAAATCTGACAAGTCTGAGAAATCTCAAAACGTACTTCTACAGTGCCAAAGTCTTCTCGGAGCCAAAGCAAAAAGTTTCTAGACTGTCTGCTCCAACAGAACCTCAGAGTAGACAGTCATCGCTGGATCGAAGACTTCATCGGAACAGTTGGAACCCTCTGCTCCAACGTCTTTGGCAGAATTCAGCTATTGGAGCCATTCACCTTCATTGGAACTGATAACTTCTCGGCTCCCATCACCCTTTTTGACAAAGTCAAGATCTCCTACCCTTTCTATTCAATCCACCAGGACTTTGTCCAACAAAGATGGGGATAGGGTAGTGCACAGACCACAGGCTGCTAAAGACACTGGCCCTAGCCAAGCTGTTATTGGATCAGAACCCAAAGGAATTGGATGAGACACAGTCCACCCCTTCGACACTTGCTCCTCCTTAGATCCGTCCCTTGGCTTCGGGGCTGGAAGATTCCAATGTCCATCTTGTGTCTGTATCGGATATAGGACCCATAGGTTTTTTGGATCCAATGCCTGCCCCAAGAGTTTCTGCCCAGTTGGAGCAGTAGATGTCTAGGAGCTAACACACTCTGGTCAAGTCCGCGGAGCCAGTTCGGATATCTCTGGATCCGACCCTGCCTCTGGGGCTTTGGCGCAGGTGAGTTTGGCTCCTATATCTGCTTTGGAGCTTCTGTCCCCTTAGCTGGAGATTCCTTCAGCCCTGACAACCCTTTTTTCAGATCCGGGTTGTTGTTCAGAGCAGGGACAAACTGTGTTTGAAGTCATGAAGAGGGTTTTGACTCCATCCCAGTCTAAGACGCAGCCTTTCTCGGATCTACCTCCCATTTCTTCGCAGGTGTCTTTGTCTTCTCACATACCCTCTCCACAGGACGGCAGAGACCCCAAACAGGAGAAACCTCCCTCTTCTGAAACCTCCCCAGACTATCCCACTGAGGGAGGTCCCTCGGAAAAGGACTTGCAAGAGGAAGCATCTTGACTTCCCAGAGGAATCTATCACATCCGATACTGACCTCAATGAGGCAGAAGGGTCCTCATGATCACCTCCCAAAGATGTGTCCTTTGTAGACATCCTAGAAATTTTAAAGCAGAGAGGTGACTGGCAGTCCACATCCCCTTCAGCTGAGGAGTCGGTATACCTGAAGGCTTTTGGGTCTCGCCCTTCAACCTCTTAGGTGATCCCTCCTTCAGATGAGATTATTTAATTAATCTCTCGGAAGGCTTGGGATACCCCAGATTCCATAGAACCTACTCCTAAGAGGCCAAATAAGTACAAGGCTGCCCCAAACGACAAGCCATTCTTAACAAAAGGTGTAGCAGTTAATGCCAGGGTCATGGTGGCGACCACTAAAATGGAACTACCTGAGACCAGTTCCTCTATCCATCCTCCAAATAAGGATTTCAGGACCATGGATAGGTATGTGAAGCATGTATTTTCTTCAGTGACCTTTGCCTTACGGTCTCTGAGCTACCTTACCCACTTTACCAGATTACAGACGGACCTGTTGAAGGAACTTTCAGATTCTCTCCAAGGAGCCATAGCTGACGTAGCAGCAGATATTCAACGCTCAGCTCGCCACCCTCAATTCAGTCATAAACTCTTCCATGAGGCTGATATTTTATAAAGTAGATGGAAGGAGTAGGTGGCGGATTCAGGCGTCTCTCTCTCTCTCAGGAGGCAGGCCTGGATGCACCTTTGCGATTTCACAGAGCCGTTAAAGTCTTCCTTCATTAACACCCCTTTTGATGGCTGTTCTCTTTTGGGGCCTAAAGTAAAACAGACACTTATCAGATAGTTAGAGTGGATTTTTCCATACCTACCAGACCCTTTCCCAAAGATCAGAGAGATAGTGGGAAGATGTGGTTCAGAAAATCACAAAGGTCTTTGCAGAACACACAGGGTGAAAGTTCCCCTAAAGGCAGAAGGGGAACAATAATGGAACATGCCATCCGTGAGGCAGGTGAGGCCCGCAGACAATGGGCTCCAGGGAATATTTCTTTGGTAGACCCTTTCAGCACTCCTGAAGGAGTGCCCAATTGCTCACCTCTTGAGGCATTCGGGGACAATTTTCTCTGCACTGTTAAACCTGGCAAAATATAACAAATGGGTGCAGGACATAATATCTAGGGGATATGTCATTCCCTTCTCCTTCCCCAATCCCATAAAAAGTCAGTTCCAGATGTTCCACGCAGTCAGAAGGAACAAAAAACATTTGAAATTCAAAAGTTGCTAAGAAAAAGTCATCCAAGAAGTCCCACAGACCAGAGAGGATCCGAAACTTGACTTAAGATTCTTTTTAGTTCCAAAGAAAACAGGGCATTGGAGACCCATCTTAGATCTCAGCAATCTGAACAAATCTGTCAAAAAGACCAAGTTCTAGATGGTGATACTGCAGTCAATACTTCCATGCCAGGAAAAAGACAATTGGATGTGCTCTGTAGACCTTCAGGAAGTGTGCTACCACATACGAATGGAAAGGCAATCCAGAAGGTACTTGCACTTCTGGCTAGGAGCCAGCCACTTCCAGCTTCAAGCTCTGCCCTTTGGTCTCACTACATCCCCCAGAATGTTCACCAAATGCTTGGCAGTAGTGGGCTCACTTAAGATGCCGAGGATTCCAGGGGTTTCTGTATCTGAACGATTGGCTCATAACCACCCCAACCAGGCATCTTCTGATAAAAACAGGGATTATACTCTACAACTCTGTTCCTCCATAGGTATTACCATAAATTATGAAAAATCTGCTCTAGAGCCATGTTGGAGCTTGGTCTTCATAGGAGCAGAGAAAAACACAGCTACAATGACAGCAAAATTTCCACAAAACAGAGTAGACAATCTTCACCATTATGTAAGTCTCTTAATCAGGAAGAAACTTAATCAGGAAGAAATGACCTTCTGCAAAACTAGTTCTCCAAGTACTAGGAAAAATGGCTGCTTCAATTGTACTCATTCCCTAGCTCATCTCCATATGAGAATACTTCAATGGTTACTTTCGACACAATGGTCAATTCTGGAACTCCCTGCATTGCACAAAATCATGATAACCAATTCCTGCAAAAAGTATCTCTAATGGTGGATTTACTCTCTGTTAGTATCTCAAGGCCGTCACTTCATTCCCCCTCAACCCCAAGCCACAATGACCATGGACGCTTCCCAGATAGGGTGGTGGGCATTATCTAGGGAAGACAGTTCAGGGCATCTGATAACAACATGAGGCTCATTTGCACATACACATCCTAGAGATGAGGGCAGTGCTTTTGGCGTTGCATGCATTTCAAGACTCCCTCCCTCTGGGAACGATAACAATCCGGTTGGACAACATGTCTGTGGTCTGGTACATAAACAGGGGGCTGACGAGATCTTACTCCCTTTGTCAAGAAGCCCTGAAGGTTTGGCAATAGGCAACAGCTTCCAACCGCTTTCTGATAGCAATGCACGTCCTGGGGAAATCCAACGTATTTGCAGACAAATTGAGCAGAGCCATTTTATAGCGGCACGAGTGGTCTCTCAGTCAGAAAGTTATGGAAGAGATCTTCCGAAAATGGGGCCAGCCTTGCTGCAATCTTTTTGCATTGCCCACCAGTGCCAAATGCAGCAACTACTTTGCCATGATCCCTCCTGCAGGGGAGTCACCAAGGGATGCACTTGTCCATGATTAGCCCCTGGGACTTCTTTATGCTTTACCGCAATCTCTCTGGTTCCCAAATTTTTGCAGAGAGCAAGTTTGTTGGAGATGGCAGTAGTACTAATTGCCCCCTGTTGGCCTCATCAAATCTGGTTCCCCTTTCTTCTGACTAATGTACAGGACGAACCATGGATTCTAGACCTTGTTCTGGACCTTCTGACTCACCCATCAGGAATGATTCAGCCCAAACTAACAGCTTGGTTGCTCCAGTTCCCCTGATTGCTAGGTTTCCTCTCCTCTCCAGTTAAACATATTTTGTTATCTCCCCATAAATCATTCTACACAAAAATTGCACAGAGGTAAATAGAATTTTTGGGAAAACATTTCAATGAAGGTGCTGCTGCTGCAGCCACTATTAGAATTCAGTTGGCAGCTATTTCAAATTTTCATATAGGAGAAAATGATTCTTGAATCATGTCAAGCATTTGTAAGGCATTCCTGAAAGGAACTGCAGTGATGAGTCCTCCATACAAAAACCCATGACCGCCTTGGGATCTAAATTTCATCTCTTCAAACATTCTCTCTCCTCCCTTTGAACCATCTGCTACTTGTGAATTGAAGTATCTCTCCTGGAAAGCACTCTTCTTTGTGGCTATTACTTCAGCAAGGAGAGTTTCGGAATTGCAAGCTTTGTCTACCAAGCCATCATACCTAGTATTTCTTAAGGACGGAGCTTCTTTATGCACTAACCCCTCATTTCTACCCAAGGTTGTGTCGCTAAGTAACCTCAGTCAATCTAGCAAGCTGCCAGTTTTCTTCCCAAACTTCCAAAATAAAGGAGAATATTCACTGCATCTTCTGGATGTTCATAGACAATTACGTTTCTACTTGCACAGAACTTCAGAAATAAGAAAGTCAGATCAGCTCTTTATTTCTGTTTATGACATTAGAAAAGGCTAACCAGTGTCCAAAGTTACCTTAACCAAATGGCTTTCAGAATGTATATCCTTCATTTGGAATTCTAAGACCAAAACTCTTTCTAACCCTGTTAAAGATCATTCCACTGGGTTGGTAGCCACTTCTGCAGCCTTTCAAGCTAGGCTGCCTTTGGATAATGTCTGTGCTGCAGCGACATGGGCAAAACCTCATTCCTTTACTCATTACAAAATTGATTTGGTGTCTAGGAGTAGACCATCTTTTGGTTCTATGGTTCTGAGGAATATTCTCCCATGAGCCACCCAAGAATCAGGTAGCTTGGGACACGGTTCCATCACTGAGAATAAAGGCGAGATTGACGACATCCCATAAAGAAGTTATGTACTTACTGTAACGTTCCATGAGTGTTGTCCATCTCGACCTTTATTCTCACAACCCACCCTCCATACCCCCTGCCTACACTTCTGGAAGACCAAGTAGTACTAATTGGATATTGCAGGACTCTATAGCCTCAGAAATAATGTTTACATATATATACACACACACACACACACACACACACACACACACACATAATAGTTAGCACCATATGAGTTGTCTGGGGCAAACAAGATCTGAGGAAGTTAGAGAGTTGCATTATGGGTAAGGGAAATGCCCACAAGCTTTGATGAAGGCCTTGAACTTTTGAAATGGCCAAGACTGATCCGATCGTTTGGATCCAACCCATTAGTGAGAATAAAGGTCAAGATGGACAACACACATGGAACGTTATGGTAAGTACATAACTTCCTTTTTTCCTCCCATTGTAGGATCATAGGAGATTACTAAGCTTTCAAACCGGAGGTCATTTTAAGTCTAGCTGTTTCAACCCAATGTAATACCGTACAAGTAGTACTAATCAGTACCCAAGATTGCATTTAGTGATGACTTCCCATGTCCAGGAGGGTTGTGGGAACTATCCCTAGTAAGAATTTACGGTGCCCCATCCACTCATCCAGGTTCCTCTTGAACAGTGTCATAGAGGTACTCTGTTTCACATGAATTGGTAGCCTGTTCCAAAAATGTGGCAGTCGCTGGGAGATAAATCTGTCCCTCCAGCATGTCCTGTTTAACATGCAGGCCATATTTAAGTCCCTGGAATGGGTAGCCCTAGACCCATTTAATTTACGGATATGCAGTAAGTTCATTAGGTTTCGGTCTTGGGTTACTCTGAAAGCCAAGCATAAATCTCCCCTAAGAAGTCTATATGATATGGAGTATAGTAACAAGGTTTCTAGTCATTCCGTGTAAGGTACATGCTTGAGGCCCTTGAGCTTCTTTGTTAGAAACCTCTGAGGTCTCTCTAATTGCTGTAGGTGCTTAGTATGGTATATACCAAATGGGGCGATATACTCAATTATGAGCTGGATAAGTGCCAGGTACAGGGGAGTTGTAACTTCTTTTGCTGTTGAGGCAATGCCTTTACTAATCAAGTGAGCTATGTGAAAAGCTTTCCGTACAATGGTAGACAAGTGATGGTTGAAGTTAAGGTTGCGGTCAACCTGTGATCCCACATCCTTTGCCACTTCATGGGTACTTAGGATATTGTTATTGATTTGATAGTGTGAAGAGACAATGTTTGTGTCAAAGGGAATGATGATGCATTTCTTTGCATTCAGTTTGAAACCGTGACTAATACACCAGTAGTTAGTCTGGGTGAGACCCTCCTGGAATATACTGACATCTTTTGGGGATTCAGTGACTGCACCTAGTTTGTAGTTGTCTGCAAACTTGGTCAGTCACAACACTTTAGTTTTGACCTCAACTTCTGAGAAGTATATACCAAACAGTAAGGGGCCCAGCACTGACCCCTGTGGCACCCCGCTGATAACAGGTCTACTTGTTGATGTGGAGTCACCCACTTTGATAGTGTGTGTCCAGTTTGTGAGCCAGTTGGCATCCCATCTTACAACAAAGGGGTTTACATTCAGTTTGCTAAATTTATCAGTAATGCCTGAACATGAGATTGTGTCGAAAACTTTTGCCAAGTCGAGGTATGCTGTGTGCACAGATGTGCCTCATCAATGCCCTTGGTCACACTTTCAAATAAATTCACCAGATTTAACAGGCAGGATCTGCCCTTCAGAAGGATGAATTGGATGGGATCCAGGGTATGGAAGTCACCTATGTCTTTATGAGATCCATCATGATACATTCCATGGCCTTACAGATGAGGCTGGTCAGACTTATGGGTCTGTAATTCCCTAGGCCTGTTGCTAGGCCACCTTTGTGGAGGGGAATAACTGTAACTGTTCTCCATTCCGCAGGAGCAAAGTCTGTGGTTAGGCTGATTGAAAAGGGTACTTATTGGTGATGCTAGTTCATGTTTTAGCCTGTTTAGAACACAGCCTGGGATGTCATCTGGTCCCATAGTGGCCATGTTTCTTGCCTTGGGCAGGGCTTTGAGGACCTGCTCTTCAGATATGTAAGGTGGTGTGGGGAGTTTGGGGGAGGGTTTGCTGTAAGTTAGGAGGGGATAAGGGAGTGAAACTTTTGCCATATCTATCCACTAGCAGGTGTGCTATCTCTGTGAGGTCAGTGTGTGTGATACCATTTGCCACCAGTTCTGCACTTGCTTGGATATGGTTATCTATGGCAGTACTTGCTAGATTTCTGTCAAAGGAGCTCTTGGAGGATTTGACAAGTTGTCTTCTGTGCCCATTAATGCTGAGGATGTTGCTTTTCCATTGTTGGGTCATTGTCTTTGTTTTCTTTGACAGCAACTTTTTGCATTTATTGTAGAGTTTGTTGATGCTGGAAGCCCATCATGGCGGCTTGATTTTACTTGGGGCTGTGGCTTTGAGTCTATCTGGTACAGCCAAGTTTATACACTTATGCAAGTGATTGTACAGAGCTTTAGTGTATGCTTTGGTGTAGTTACCACTTTCAGCTTAGGGTGGGGCTTGGAATGCATTTATACCTTCACTTAGGAGGGTATAGTTTGCCTTGGTGAAGTAGTTTAGTTTGATTTCACCGTTTGAGTCCTGGTTGATTTTTACTTAAAAAAATATATATATTTTTAGACAAAACCCTCACAAGTTATCATAAAATAACAATGCATAAAAACATACTATTCATTTTAATTACTGCAGTTTTAATAAATATACTACTACAAAAAATATACATTTTACATAAACAGTAAATAGGCCAGCTGTACATTAACCAGTTAAAAGGTTTACCATAAATAAACTTTTCCCCACTTGTTTTTGGTGCTAAATTTTATATATAAAAATAAAGTAGATTACATTAAACATTATGTAAACAGGTTCATGAGTTATAAAATGTACTCCACCTATTTTTTGAGGTAATTTAAAAAATGTTTTTTGTAAAATGTAACATAGTTTCAAATGATGATACAAAAAAACTATGCCTGCCAAACAGTTGTGCATGTATCACAAAAGCTGGAAATGGACAATAAAAAACTGTTGTATACAATAGGTGGGACTGTTGACTTCTTATGATAATGGTGATACTTTCTATATTAGCTTGGAATGTGAATGGTCTCACAGCTATAGACAAAAAGAAGAGAACATTTAATTATATTAAGAAATGTAGACTGCAAATAGCACTGCTGCAGGAGATGTACTTGGAGAGAACTGAGCATGTGAATTTGATCAAGAAAGGGTTTCAGAGTGGATATTCAGGAGAATATCAGGGACAAAGGAAAAGATCAGTACTTTTATTAATTGCTATAGAAGTGTCAATAGTGATAGAAGTGGGGAAAAAGATAATAAATGCAGATTTGTAGTAGCAAACGGTTACTGGCAAGGAGTGAGGATTGTGATGGAATATATTTATAATCCATCTAAAACTGCTATTATGGAGTTTAAAAAATGTTGGGAGAAATAATCAGCTTTTAGCTGGGAATAGTACTTATAGTTGGTGACTGGAATTTTAATTGCAACAATGAGGACGCATCTGGAGACCCAGAAGGGAAACTATAACAAAAGAAGGTAGATTTCTGAGGAAATTTACGGAAATATTTGGTATGGAAGACATGAATTCAGTTGTAGGAACTCTGAGTGAATTTACATATTATTCCCCAAGGTACAATAACTGGGCTAGACTAGACAAAATTTATAATTCACAGGAACATGTACATTTACATGATGTATAATATCTATCTATAATAATATCTATCACTCTGATAGATTCCCAAAAAAGGGGGTGGTGTAGCCATCCTCCACTCCAATAGCCTCAATCTCTCACCTTTCTTCACACCCATCCCTGGCTTTCACCCAGCTGAACTCATCGTTCTTAATTGCCACCTTAACTCTCACAAAAAATTAGCTGCTGCTGCCATCTATATCCCTCCTGGAAACAATTCATCCACTCTAGAGAATATCTTATCCTGGTTTTCCCACAATATTCCCTATGAAACCCTCATCTTAGGCAATGTTAACCTAGATTGGTCTAAACTTAAAACTGACTCTCCACAACTCAGCATCAACCTGCATGATTTCCATCAACTGATATCTTCGCCCACCCGCCTCCATAAAAACTCATCTTCCGGCTCCATAATTGACTGGATATTCACCAACTCCCCATACCACTACCACAACCCCACTACCCTACCAGACCAACTTAGCGACCACCTCCCCACTTCAGTCCTTAGATGCACCATCCAACCCCCCCCCCCCAAAACCTTTATAGAGATTGCCGAAAACTCTCTACTTTTAATGTAGTCCAATTCATCTCTATTCTGTCCACCATTAACTGGTCCATCCTTAAAGAAATCTCTCTCAATGACGCAGTTACTAGGTTCAATAGCATCTTTCTGAATACCCTGAACTCCCTTGCTCCCTCTAGGAAGGTTAGAATAAAACCCAATTATGCTCCCTGGCTCTCAAAAGAAAATAAGTCTCTTATGCTAAAAAGAGATAGAGCTTGGAAAGCCTGGATCAAAACAAAGGAAATACCTGTGCTACATAATTATAGACACCTCAGAAATCTTACATAAAAACAAACCAATAATGAAAAAAAGTCCTTTTATAACTCTGCCCAATTCAATAACAAATCAAACCCTCGCACATTCTGGTATACTATTAACAAAATTCTCTCTCCAGGCTGCCCCTCAACTCCCTGCCCCCCTACCCAAATACATCTCCTCTGGAAACTGCTACTCTTCTCTTTATTGAAACCATACTCATACCTTCCAGCTGTAACAGAACTTCTCTGCCTACCCCTCCCAATCCTTCTAACAAATAACTATTCTCTTTACATCCATTTCCTACATCAGCTCTCTTCTTCACAAACTCAAACCCAGCTCTCCTTCCACTGACAATCTACCTCCTACCTTCCTCAAACTTGCTGCTCACTCCAAGATCTATTCAGGAATCCACCATCCCTACCCTATGGAAATCCTTTTTTACTATTCCCCTGCATAAAGGTGGAAACTCTACAGACCCATCTAACTACCAACTTATAGCTATTCTATCCCCCCTCTCTAAGATTCTCAAAAAATGTATCCACTCAGAACTACTCAACTACCTCCTCCAGCATAACCTCCTTACTCCCACTCAGCATGGTTTCCGTCCCAATCACAGCACATCTACTGCCCTTTTATCCTTTACACATACCTTTGCCAAGCCTCTAGACAATAACAAACTAATATCAGTCTCTTCTTTGACATTTCCAAAGCCTTTGATACAGTCTCCCATCGCCTACTGCTGTCTAAACTTGCAGATCTCAATCTATCTTCTTCATCCCTTGCCTGGTTGTCCAGTTACTTATCCTGCAGGCAGCAATCTGTTAAATGGCTCTCTTCCATTTCTCCATTCATACCTGTCTGATCCGGGGTACCACAAGGTTCCATCCTAGGGCCCCTTCTATTTAATGTCTTTACCAGTGATCTCTATACTTCTTGTAAACAATCCTCCCTCATCCAATATGCAGACAACTCAACTCTCATCTTAATCTCAGACAATATCCCCAATCTCCACACTCTGTTACTCAACAGGCCTTCCTATCCACTGAACAGTGGTTGTCCAGGAATCTACTCATTCTCAACCCTAAAAAGACCAAACTCTCATTATTTTTCCCCTGATCTCTCTTTCTCTCTCCTCAAATCCACCTTTACTATTACATCCTCTAATAGCATTGTTATCCAACCTGAAGCTCACACTAAACTCCTTGGGGTCATCATAGATGATGAACTCAAATTCAACTTGCACACCCTCCAAAGTATAAAAAAGACTCACCAGAAACTTGGTTTACTGTATCGCAACAAAAATTTTTTAGCTACAAATGCCAGACTCTCCCTTGCACAAGCTCTTCTCCTCCTCTCCCTTCTATATGCTGCCCCAGTACTCACCAACATCCAACCTACTACTTTAAACAAACTCCAACAAACTTACCACAATATAGGTAGATTTATCACAAACTCCATACAATACACATAACTGCCTTATCCTAAATACTCTCCACTGGTTAGAACTCCCCCATCTGTTACTGGTATCACAACTGCAAATGTTACACTTCATTCTTTACAATCTTTCATCTTGCCCTGCTCTCTCTTCCTTCATCTCTATCTACACTCCTCTGCAGACTCTCCGTATCTCTAATCAGCAACTACTACAAATCTACCAACCCAAAAATATAGCTGGCAAACTCCTATATAAACACGCCGTCGCCCAAGCCTGGAACAAACTCCCAAGAGACATTTGTTCCATCATTCACCCATCCCACTTTAAAGAAAAACCCAAACTTCATCTACTCAGCTCCAAAATATATCCTTGTCAAGCCCCTACTTAAGCTCCCCACACTCCTACTATATACCTTTTCAGTCCCTCCACATACTAGCTAAGTACTCCACTGTTGTGGATACTTATTAAACTCCACAATCAATACTGTTGGACTTGACTCTTTTTGTAAATATGTAAATACATTTTTTAGTTTGTAAAAATATTGATATGTATATATCATGTGTTTGCATTTCTGCTTTGTCTCTCTAGCGTTCTTGTATAACTGCTTTTGACCATATCTTTGACTCAGTGTTTGATTCTCTGTAAACTGTGATTTTTTTTTTGGAGCTTTTCTCCTTGGGTCTCCACTGAAAGTGGGCCACAAGCCCAGCTGGACCAACTCGGTTAACAAATGTCAATAAATAAATAATTGAGATCTTTGACACATACACAGCAACCATTTCAGATCATGCACCAGTAATTACTAAGATAAAAAATGCAGGCTAATGATGTAAAGATAAGACACAGGTGCTTCCCCACCTACCTTTTAAAAAGAAAGGAATTTAAGGAATGGATAGTGGAAATTAGTTATTAGGAAAGATAGAAAGTACTCCATAAATTATAGCTAGTGAGTGAGATAAAATGAAAGTGTGGTTTAAAAATAAGATAGAAATAAAAGTAGAGAGATCTGGTTAAAAATTAAATATTACAAAAGAAAGGGAATTTTACACAACAAGAGGAGGCACAATTACAGAGTGCTAAAGAAAAAAAATAGAGTACCTGGATGATATGCATGAATTTAGAAAGGTTGCTGTTAAGCAATTGTTTTTTTATGACGACTCCAGATCACAAAAACTTTTGGCACAATGACTTAGGCAACAGAAAGTAGAAAGGGTAGTTGCCAAACTTAGGGAGGCTTCACAAGAAAAAACTAGAGATCCTGTAGAGATTTAGCAGAGAAGTGGGGAAACCAAGAAAAAGCACAAGTAGAAATATTTATGGAAGACTTTAGAGGTAGACGAGGCTCAAAAATTAACAGTTAAGATAGGAGATGATGAGATAAAAATGGTGATGTATAACCAGCTGCAGGAAAGTCTCCAGCAATACATGGTACTCTGGTGGATGTTTGGAAGCTAGGAGGAAAAAAAGTGATAAAGATCAGGAAGGTTTTGTTTAACAGTGTTTTAAAATGAGGGGAGGCACCAGAATTCTGGAAAAAAGCTGTGGTGGCTATAAAGCCTAAAGATGCAAAAGTCAGTCAGATCCTGCTTCATTTTTACACTTTATTCAGCTGCTCTTACTTGTAACTGTGTTCTACCTACTTTATTACCTTATTTTGCTTTGCTGTGTGCTCTTAAGCGTTCAAGTGCTCTTACTCTGCTGCATTCATTACTGCTTGTTAGTAGCCTGATTAAATGTTTCTGCTATTCTAAGCATCTTAGTTTTGGTTTTAGCACTTGTGCTTTAGGCCAGTTAGTTTACATTTAAGAAGGTCTTTGTGGTCTACACTTGTGGACAAACCCTTATCAAAACCCTTTCTCCATAAGTCCGCCAAGTATTCCGAACACTATGAACAATTCCCATCAGTTTCTCCTGCCAGCCTGGCTGACATGGGCATACTGAGACAGTGTAGCAACTACCTCATGTTCACTAACAGCCCTCTTCTCCTAGCACATAATTCTTCTACTTACGAGAACTCCATCTACATCAGTAATCTGGAATCCATACTCTCTCTTGCCACAGTTAACGCTCCTGACAAAGAGGAGATTGCCATCACAAATGCCACACCACCCACATCACATAACCAAGCACAACATATACCCACCTATGCTGAGGTCCTCAATAAAAACTTACCTAAACAGCAGAGACCTCCAAAACACACTCACAGGCATTCCACACACAACACCAAACACATCACACACAGCAAACACACCAGTGTCTCTCAAACACAGCCCATAAGGCATGACAATAAACCAATGCAGCCCATAAGGCGTAACAATAAACCACACATACTAGTCATTGGCGACTGAGTTGTGAGACACACTGATATCCCCCTCACCAGGCTTGACGAGGAGAAGGTGACTGTTAGTTGTCTGTCAGGTGCCAGAATCCACCACATCACTCACGCACTTAAGTCTCTCCACAACAGGTACAAGTATGACTCTGCCATTGTCCATGTTGGTGTGAATGACTTCAGCCATACCTCCCTGGACTATAAGGAGAGAGACATGATTGAGCTCTCAGAGTATGTGTTCCAAAGAGGTATGACCCTAGCCCTAAGCAGCATCCTAACTTCACCAAGAATGATACCACAATACCAACATAAAATAATTGACTTCAACAATTGGCTGGGATTCCAGATCCTGGCCAAGGCTCTCTTGCCTCCCCATTGGACCTTTTTTATGCTATGTCCTAAAGACAAATCTTCCAGCATAAAAGATCTGTCAAAAAAGCAAATTGAAGGTCAACCTGAAAGTGCACTCACTGGAGGCTCTCCTCACACTGGAAGATGCTGATGTCTGTGCGGTCATGGAAACTTGGTTTAGGACTGCGGACAGCATACCTGCCTTACCAGGCTATACCTCTTTCCACACATTCTGACCCCAAAATGAGGTCGGGAAGACTAATGGTGGTGGAGTCTCTATCTTCATTAAGGACAGGCACAACTCCAGACTGGTTTGCCAGCATGACGCACTGGAATTACACCCATCGAAGTTATAGCCAGCTATAGACCCCCTCTCCATGACTCAGGACACCCACTCCTCCTACCTGGACCTACTTGACTCCATCAAGGTACCCCCTAACACCCTGATACTTGGTGACTTCAACTATCCCACCATAGACTGGGTGAACTATTCATGCACTAATGCACTGACCCAACAATTCCTTGACTTCATCAATTCTAACACACACTAGACCAGCTCATCTCATCCCCCACAAGGGGATATAACATTCTGGACTTGGTTCTCAACAACATGGGGCGACCACTGCACCACTCGCATAGCATGTTCTTCATTCAAAGTTTCTATCCCACACCCCCACACCCCAAGCCATACCCAGGCTAAAAAATTCTCAGAAGCCAACTACAGCCTCCTAAGGGAGGGTATAGGCAGTTTCACACCACCGCCCCCCTCAGAGGATGTAGACAACTATGCTGAACAGTACGCTAATGCAGTATACAAGCGCTTATACAACTGCATGGACTCAGACGTACCCAACAGAACTAAAACCTGCTCCTCAAGGAAACACAAACCTGTCTGCTGGACATCCTCTATCAACAGACTTTACAACAAAAGGAAGAAACTGTTGTCCAGGGATAAAAAGTAACAAATTCCAAATTGGATCAACTCCCTTCTCAGCCTCAACAAGCAAGTTAGATCACTAGTGAAAACCTCCAAAGCCGGTTATGAATTGAAACTAGCCTCCGAAACAAAGGGAGACCACAAAGCCTTCAATTACATCAGAAACCTCCATGGCAAAGCTCAGATTTGTTCCGAAGTAGTACTTAACGGTACCACTTACACTGATCCTGTTGACTTAGCCAACCTGCTAGCAGATAGGTTCAGCCCAAACTTCACCCCCCCAAGGCCCATTCGACATCCCCAGTACTTGTCTAGCACCTTACATCTCTGTAGATCAAGTGTTAATTCCCTACCCAAGGTAAAGAACACAGCTTCCATGGGACCTGATATTATCATAGGCTGTACTCTGCACCATCTCCAGCAAGAACTAGCTTCGCCATTGAGCATCCTATTCAACCACAGCCTAAGTATAGGCTTCATTTCAGCAGAGTGGAAAACTGCCATTTTCATCCCTAACACAACAACCACAATCCAAGGAAAATCCAACACCAATAACAAAAAACCTTGTATAGCTTGAGTCAGCAAGGAAATCACACAGTACTAGCGTCCACTCTGTTTATTAACCACTTTCATCAAAAAATACTTCAGTCATTCTTTTCTTTTGCTTATACATCATATGTATTCTTCTATATGATATGTTTGTAAATGTGAAGTTAATATGGTTTAATTACTTTTTTTTATAAACATTTGCCTGTGTCACAAGTGATAATTCAATTAAGGTGTTTTTGAAAGGGTTATTACATATTAGACAACCCAGAAAAGGTGGCACCTTCCTTGTTTTAGAAAACTTTACTCTTTCTCCCTTTGAACCAACTAGCCAATTCTCCCTCTCACCAGGCTACATATAAGGAAGTTTCAGTGGTACCTCAAATCCATGTGGCTTCAACATTGTAATCCCCTGAAATTCCCTGTTCCTTTTCTTCCTTGTCTCAAACTCTAGCTTCATTGGTAGATTCATCAATCTCTCAACCAGGGCTTCCCTTTCATTGTCCAATTCCCTCTCAGGATCTGTGCAGAGCTCCTCTCAGGAGCTATTCAGACTTGGGGTAGGGAGGCCCAGGGTCTCTAGGCTCCTCATCAGAGGTCAGACCATATCAACATAATGCACAAGGTCCGCTCCTTTGCAGACTAGCTCTTCAGGTCTGAGATCTAGCTATCTACTAGCGAGTGGCTTTTCAGGCAATTTACATTCATTCAGAGCACAATCTTGTGGCAGATTCTTTCAGAAGGGCCAGAATGCTTCACAAAGAAGTGTTCTGGGCATAGCCCATCAGTGATCTTTTTGCCTCCCCTCTGAACAGGCAATTTCCACTATTCTGTTCCAGAGTGCAAAGTCCTCTGACTTGGAAAGTGGACACCCTGTCTTTTCTTTAGAAGAGCATGTTTCTGTACACTTCTGCTTACCACCCCCCCCCAAACTTTATTTGCTGCCATTAGTCCTGCACAAGATCAGGCAGGACACTCTCAAAATCTTGCTGGTGACTCCCTTTTGACCCAGACAGCAATGGTTCTGCCCTTTCTCACTTGGTCAGAGGCATCACCACAAGTTACCTCATCAGATGGATCTTCTCACACAAGACAAGAGATCCCTTATCCATTTTCACCTGTCCAGTCTTCAACTGACACTGTGGGTGATAGGGTTTAGATTCCTTTTTGGCACCTCTTTCCTGAGGACATGCTCCAGGATCTGTAGGAGGCTGGGTGACCCAGTACCAGAAAATCATACATTTCCAAATGGAAAACATTTTCTGTCTGGTGCGCCTCTCTCCCCTATCTGTTGAGGTTCCTGTGATTCCTCTTGTTTGTGTGGTCTGCTCCATGCTGGGTTAGCATATTCTTAGTTAAAGCTTGCCAGTTTCTGCTTGTCTGCCCTTGAATTCTCCTCTGGCCTCTCGTTTGCAGGTCAAGCAATTTCTTAAAGGTATTCTTCATAACAGCCCTGCCAAGAAGCCTATTCCACCTTCTTGGAACCTCAGTTTTATACTTGAAAAATTGACCCAGGGTTTGAGTATGCTTCTTCAGCTTCCTTGCAACATTTTACTTGGAAAACTGTTCTTTTAGCATTTGCTTCAGCAAAGAGAGTGTTGGAACTTTGGCTGTTCCTCCTTTTTTAGTTTTTCACAGAGGCAAGGTGGTAAGTGAGTTGTCCCTTAATCACTCTGTTCATCTTCCTTCCCTGCAGTCTAGCAGTGAAAATTTTGTGCACAACTTGGATTTGCATAGACAGCTCAAGTATTATTTAGATAAAACTAAATTAATTTGCACGTTTGAGAAGCTTTTTTGTTTCTTTTCATCTTAGGACAGTGGGTCTGGCTGTTTCTAACCAAACTATCTCCTACTGGATTTTTAAGGCTGTTTTTTGTTATTCTTTTCATGGCAAATGTCTTTCTTCATCTGTAAGGGCACATTCTTTCATGGCATTTGCCATCTTTGGTGTCTTTTTCAAGGTTTTGGATGCAAGTTCCATCCTTGAGGCTGCTACTTGGTGCTCTCTTCTTTCTGTCACTAAACATTACTAGTTGGATGTTATTGCCAGGGCAGGTTCTGTCAGGGCTATGCTGCATTGGTTTGTAAAGGGCTGTTCTTTGCCTTCCACCTCCCAGGCTTCTTCTTAGCTCTTGTATTCTCCCTTATGTAAAGAAAACTGCAACAGTCTTATTGAATGACACAATACAGTTGTGTAAAATCTTACTGTAACAGTAGATGTCTTTCTTTTCACTGTTGCAGTATTCAGTCCCCCTTTCCTTCACCTTTTTTTCTAGCTCTTGCCTTGTGTTTCTATTGCCCTCCTGGACAAGGGGTCATTATGCTTTTTCCCTTATAGATGTACATGTTCCCTTTTGTCCCTGAGGGTATTATGTTCCTTCTTGGGACTTTTCAGTTCTGAGTGTTTGCATCCATACATCACCTTTATACCCTGTGCCATGTATGGGGAGCCTACATGTGATGTACGGTGCTTATAAGACCTAAAGGCTCTGGTATACTGGACAGATGTTGGGCTATACTTGGCAGGAGATCCCTTATGTAAAAAATAGTGCAACGGTGAAGAGACAGACATTTACTGTTATGGTAAGATTTTAGACAGCTGTACTTTCTCTTATTTACTTGTTTCCACTTATAAGTTATTACTAGATTAAGCTAAGAGTCTTAATCCATTCACCTATGCAAAAGTAAGAGAAAACATATCAGCTCTACATATATTATGATCTGTGTACTTCGGTACTTACATCCCCACCTCAACAACCGGAGATTGCAGTCTATTAACTTAAATATGCTTTTGTCTAGCCTTTTTTCTTTTCTGCCTACATTTCTTAATACTAAAAAAGAAGAAAGAAAAAAAGGCATCTGTTTACTTTAGTATCTTTATCACATACAAGACCAACTAAAAATGCTTTCCTATGAAACGTACAATTTACACTGTGAAAAGTTTCAACAAAATACTGTTAAGAACAAAAGTTGTTTTATTTACAGTTACCTTTTTTCATTTGTCTTCCCCTTCCCTTAGTGTCCTTCCAAACATTAATGACATGAAGCGAAGCAAATACCTTTCGGTTCCCCACAAGTTTAACAAAGTCAACAAAAGTCCACTCCTTCCATTTTTGTGTTATACAGTCATATTTCACAAATGCTTTGCAGTCTCACATTTATTCACTAATTTCTGTGTTGCTGGATATCTTCCTGTTTATCTCCATCTCCCAGCTCCAGATTCTGGTTCAGTTCCAAGGTACTCCCAATTTTTCTAGTCAGCTCCTGTGTTTTTCACTGTGTCTCAAGCATTTTCATTTGGAACCATCGAAAAAGGGTCACTAGCAAAGTCTCTGTGTGCTTTATCAGAAGAATGAGAAGCAGAGTCCCTTTCTGCTTGAAGGCTCACTTTTCATTGGACAAACTTTTGTATTTCCTCCTTAGCTTGTTCTGCATCAACAATTACTTTGATCCTCCAGGAAAAATATTTTGAACATAGTTGGATACAGCAGCTTGAATCTTTACAACTATCTCTCAACATTTCCTGATGGCTGGAATAAAATTGTTTCTCTTCTTTCTGGTATACAATGAATAATAATTTTCTCCACCACTCTATTATCTCCAGCTTTTAGTACTATGTCATTGTGCCACAGTTTTGTCAGAATTGACTCTCTCTGCTGGTAGGATTGTATCTTTACTATTATAGATCATGCCTGTTTTCTCATGGCCAGGTTTGGAACATACACATGATGTCCCCTTTCAGTTAATTTTTGCTGTAGAATACCAGACCATTTGCTTATTTGTGCTTTCATAAAATTAATACAGTTTATTCCTTAGAGTTTCTGTGATACAGCAGAAAATCTCAGGTTTTCCGTATAAGGTATGTCCTCTAATTCTACCATTTTTTAAATGTCTCTTGAGCAGTTTCATACTCATATTCATTTTGACCTCTGATTTTTGCAGTTTTATCAACTCATCTGAATATCTGTTTAAAGCTTCTACTATTTTTTCCAGACTTTTGTTATTTGAGTTGATGTACTCCTTCTGTATTTCATTTATTTTAATCATCTCTGAGCACATTTGACTTAATTTTTTCCTCTAGATTACTGGAAGCCATGTCTTGCACCAAAGCTGGAGCTTGAACCTTTATTATTATTTGCTGAGCACTGCAGGATTCTGCCCAGTCAGTGTTTTCTCTTCACCTTTTCTAGTTAATTTTCTTTCAGGTTCTCTCAGTTTCTTCTTTGCTGGGAACCAAGGGGAGTGTACTTACTAGCCATTAACTGAAATTACTAAAAGTGACAAGAGTTCCTAGCCCTTGACTTTTTTCTTTTTTCACACGGAGAAAGCTGAAGTTAAGCTGTTAGTCAGTGTGCAGCCATCTTGGATAGTCCAGAATACTTTATTTTTCAGGTTGCAAATAAAATCATGTGTTGTATACAAAAAGTTGCCTTTGGAGTTAATGCTTTTGCTTACTTCCTTTAAAATCTTTCACACTTTGTATATGTTGATCCACTCCTAAGAAGTGTTCATAGAATTTAGCTAGGTTTTTCTTCTTCATTGGAATGTTGGCTTTTAGTGTGTCACTTTGCATTTGTTATGTATGCTTATTACTACCAAAGTAAGTTGGTTCATAACTGAAGTAAAAGTAAAAAATCGAGAGTACGTTGGAAATGAAGCAGAGACAGGATTTGGGAGATGGAAACGAGCAGTAATAGAAACATTAACTGGATGTGGGATTACAATGCAGTAATTATATTTGTGAAATATGACAGAACAAAAAAATCTGGAAACATTGGACTTTTTTCAGAATTTGTTGGACTTGTGATATACTGTAACGTATATGCCCTACCTCATGTCATTAATGTTTGGAAAATTGCTTTGAGAGGGGAAAAGAAGGGAGAAATTTAATTGTAAGTAAAGTAAAGAAAACATTTTTTCTTAATAGCACTATTTTTGTGGTGTATGGTTTTCCTTTGCATGCTATAAAGTTTTCTCAATTATTTTTAAGTGTAATGGAGACTGTAAATAGGTGCTGCTGTTCTTTTTTTTTTCCTTTTCTTTCTCCCTTCTCTCTCTCCTTCAGTTTTAGAAATGTAGACACTGTGGTGTAGAAGGGGAAAAAGGCCTGGTTAAAAGAGCATGAGAAAAGAAAAATCAATGTGCTTTGTCTCTTTCTTGCATGGGGCGATGACTAGATTAAGGACCTTAGACTGGTTTAGTAACAAGTTTTAGGAGAAAGCAAGTAAATGAAAAAGAATATTGAATATTATGAGGTTTTTTTTCTAGCAAATGAATGTATGCTTAGTAGCAAGCCCATGGAAACAATCTGATAAAGAGAAATTGTCTCCATGGAGACATGAGAACCTGACAGTCAATCTGATAACGAGAACTTGGCTGTCTGGTTCTCATGTTTCCATGGAGGCAATCTGATAAGGAGAAATTGGTTGCAGCCTGGTGGAGAGTAATTAACTGGAGAAAAAAAAAAGAAAAGAGAAACTGGCTAGGAGATAATGTTCTCAGAAAGCATTCAGGGTTTTCCCAGCTGGGAGAGATATAAAGATGAGACAAAACCAGTTAGCACTTACTAGAAGCACAGGCTGCACCGTGCATCTTAGCATAGATAACCTTTCTTTTAGGTTAACTCAAGTCTTTGAGTGTGGCTGTCAGTTTGGGACATTTGTTCCTGATAGGAGGGAAAAACTTCAATATTTGAAGATGTACATAGCTTTATATGTTAACATTAAATTAATGTTTTTTGAGGGCTTTCAATAAAACAAAAAGTTTTGTAAGATGCGACATAGGCTTAATCGATATTACAAGGAACAACTATATAAAAGTTTAACCTACCAGACAGTGTATACATGTAACACAAAAGCTGGAACTAAATATTTAACAAAAAAGATGTTATACATAAAAGGTGGGAATAATAACTTTTTCATACAAAGATGCTTTTTGTAATGGCTTTAAATGCCAATGGTCTTACAGATAAATGCAAAAAAAGAAAGAGTAGTGAACTATATTAAAATGTAGAGTGCAAATAGCTATTTTGCAGGAGACACACTTGGAAAGAACTGAATGTGAATTTGATGATGAAAAGTTTTCAAGATGGTTGTTCAGCGGAATATCTGGGACAAACGAAAAGAGGAGTATGTATCTTAATTGCAAGATGAGCTCTAATAGTGATAGAAGAAGATAAAAAGATAATAATGGCAGATTTGAAGTGCTAAGGGGCTGCTGGTCAGGGAGGAGGATTACAATGGTATGTATTTATATTCCACCTAAAACTGCTATGGTGGAGCTTAAGAAAATTCTGCGAGAAATAATCAGTTCTCAGCAAGGAATATTACTTATAAGTGGGGACTTGAATTTGATTTGCAGCAGTGTAGATGTGTCTGAGGGGTCCAGAAAGGATAAAACCACATCATCAAGCCTGAAAGGATGGAACTGCCACAAAATATATACAAGAAAGTTGTATTAATCACAAGATCAAGGGCTTTCATTAGGATATAGGCAAGACTTTATCAGAAGCTAATAAAAAATTCAATATCACAGTTAAGTTCCCTGTCAAAAAAATCACATATTCTAAAAGCACAAATTATTTTTTTATGCACTTCAATTAAGTTTTTGTATTTTAAAATTGAACAGTTGTTAAATACTTAAAAGCTCATTTATAGTTTGTAATAAAATTAGTACTTTTAGCATTTTAAATAATATATAACTTAATAAAAAGTATATGTGTAAAGCAAATTCAGGTGTGAAGTAAATGCTCCAATTAACTTGAAACAGATAAGACTGTAACCTTAAAGTACTAGCTATAGACAAACTTTTATTAAGATGAGGGGAAGCTAAATTAATTCTTTGGCTTTTATCAAGTCAGCCCAAGGACCCCCTAAGATCTTTTTCGAACATATCTACTCGAAAAAATGGGAAATTGTGTGCTGGAAACTTGGAAATATGCTTAAACAAAACATTGTTCTTATTTTTACATTTTGTTTCATAAGAATCTTCATAAATATGGTCCCTGAATTTGCGCTGGGTCTTGCCCACATAGAAACAATTACATTCCATACATTGGGCAATGTAAATCAAGCAAATTACAGGTACAATGAAAAGTTGTTCAAACTGTCCTTTCGTTAATAATAATGGCATCCTTCTCCAATAGATGTTTACATTGAAAACAGAACCCATATTTGACGGTACCAACTTTTTTGTTGCTAAGTTTTTATGGAACATTTTTTTGAATTCCAAGTAGTTTTAGTAGATTTTCCTTTTCTAAAAATAACATGTGGTTCACCACCCAAAATGTCAAAAAAGATTATTAAAACATGAAAAGGCTCAGTGTTGTGGTTTTATCGTATTTCTTTTGTAGTTCTTGGTTTATCATGTGGGCCCAGAGGGGAAAGTATAACAATGGAGAGTAGATTTTTGAAGAAATTTATGAAGATATTTGGCATGGGAGATGTGAATTCAGTAATAGGAGTTTGGAGTAAATTTACATATTATTCTCCAAGATATAAAAACTGGGTTAGGCTAGACAGAATTTACATTTCACGGGAACATGTGCATTTAGCTGAAGGTCTTGATACGCACCCAATAAGTATTTCAGTTCATGTGTCAATAATAATTAAAATAAAAACACAGGGCAATGAAATAGAGACACTGGCACACTGGCACTTTCCCACCTATCTGTTGGAAAAGATAGGAATTTAAAGAATGGGTAGTGAAGATTATTCAGGAGCTATTCAAGAGGATAGAAATTGCTACTGAAAATATAGCTAGGGGAGTGGGATAAAATTAAGGTGGAGTTTAAAAATGGGGTGGAAATAAAAGAAAGGGAGCTATGGTTAAGAAGTAACAAGAATTATTTAGAGGGACTGACAAATGTTAAAATATTGTAGACTAGGGGAAATCCCACAGAACAAGAAGAGGATCAACTGCAGAATGCAAAATAAAATAATAAGGCATTACCTCAATAATATACACAAGTTTGGAAAGATTGCTGTTAAGCAACTGTTTTTTTTTTATAATAACGCTAGAGCACAAAAACTTTTAGCACAGTGGCTCAGGCAACAGAAAGTAGAAAGGGATGTTGCCAAGGTTAGGGAGCCTAACGGAGACCTCCAAAACATGTACATGCTGCACTAAACACAAAACCTAAAACACCCAGTACACATAATATGAGCACAAGTGTCTCACCATCCAAGCCCATAAGGCAATGTACATCCACTCCAAATGTCTTAGTCTTAGGAGATTCTGTAATGACACCCACTGATGTCCCTCTCACCAGGTTGAACAAGGAAAAGATTATGGTAAGCTGTCTTTCTGGTGCCAGGATTCGTCATATCACACAGGCACTCAAGTCTCTCAACAATAAGTACCGTTATGACTCTGTCATAGTACATGTTGGTGTGAGTAACTTGAGATGTACCTGTCTGGGACTATATGAAGAGAGAGAAGATTGAGCTTTCTGAATATGTGTCACAGGCAGGTATGTCTCTAACTTTGAGCAGCTTACTACCCTCATCTAGGATGATACCAAAATATAAACAGAAGATGATTGACTTCAATAACTGGTTTTAATTTCAAGTGTCATTCTAAGGGGATTCAGTACGTGTCAGCCTGGATTGATACGGTTGATAGACCTCACTGCTTCACCAGAGATGGTCTTCACCTGTCACCTCTAGGCTTTCGATTGTTGGGAAAGGCTTTGGCCTCCTCCATAGTGCCTTTTGTGGGCGAGGTCACAGCACCAAAACATATGATGTGAATATACAAATAAATTAATAAAGGTTATACTGCTAAACACTAGGAGACTAAATCAGAAACTGCACGTTCTAGAAGCACTCTTCTCACTGGAAGATGTAGACATTTGTGCAGTTGCAGAGAGCTGGTTCAAGGCCACAGAAAGTACCCCGGCCTTGCAAGGTTACAATGTCTTCCACACTTTCAGACCTCAAACTGAAGTTGTGAGAACCAAAGGTGGTGGAGTATCTATATTCATTAAAGATACTTGCGACTCTAGACTGGTTAGACAGGATAATGAAATAGAGTTACTCCAAGCCCAAATTACGGTGTTATTCTGAGTTGCAGGTCCCCTTTCCTGAACCAGGAGGAAAATACAGCTTACCTAAATCTGCTTGCGACAATCCAAGTAAAACCTAATACAGTAGTTATGGGTGACTTTAATTATCCCTCCATTAATTGGGAAACTTACGTGAGCTCTAACTTCCTCGCAGAGATTCCTGAGCTTTGCAAACTCAAATGCCGTGGAACCAATAGTAAAGCACTCCATTAGGGGTGGAAATATCCTAGACTTGGCCCTCACAAATATGAGTGACAAATGTAATATCTCTAATGTTGGTCCAACACTGGTTAAGTCTGTCCACAAATCAGTAACCTTTGAGGTAGCTGCAACTCCAGAACCCCCCAAAGGAGAAGTTGGGCTAAAAAACTTCAGCAAAGTCAACTATACCCTACTAAGGGATGCTATTAATGACTTTCAAGCTCCTGCCTTTTCAGGAGACATCAAAGACTACACCATGGCATACACTGATGCCCTGTATAAACACTTCCACAATTTTTTTTACACATTGGATAGGAATAAATCAAGATCCTCCCAGAAAAACAAGCCACCATGGTGGACATCCAGTATCAGTAGATTGTACAATAAGAGAAAGAAGCTACTGTCCAAAAACATAAAATTAAAACCCCAAAACTGGAAATGTATGCTCCTTGGACTAAACACGCAAATAAGGAATCTCGTAAAATCCTCAAAAGGCAGCTACTCACAACCACAGCTAAAGATAGCTTTAGCTACATTCGTAACCTAAAAGGTAAGACCCAGATGTGTGCTGAACTAACTGTGCAGGGCACTACATACACAGACCCTGAGGAAATTGCAAGCCAACTAGAAAAACGTTTGGCAAAAACTTCACCCCCTTACCACCTATATCATACCACAAACCGTGCCAACATCATCTCCAAACCGGAAGTCATAAATGCGCTCTCCTACATCATCTCCCAGCATCTCCAACGAGGAAGTCAAAAATGCGCCCTCCAAGACTAAGAACACAACATTTGTGGGGCCAAATGGCATTCCAGGCTGTGTTCTTAATCTATTAAAACAAGATCTAACCACCCTATTAGGCACTTTATTCAACCATAGCCTGCACAATGGCTTTGGCCCACCACTGAATGGAAAACAATCGTCAGTCTCCCTCCATGAGGGTGGATTGACAACTGACCTGGGAAACTATAGACCTGTAAGTTTAAGTAGCCTCATCTGCAAGGCCGTGGAATGAATCATCATGGACCTCATAAAACAGGTGACCTCCAAACCCTTGATCCGTCCCAGTTTAGCTTTGTCAAAGGAAGGTTTTGCCTACTAAACCTAGTGGATTTCAGTGAACAAGTGACCAGAGCCATAGACGAAGGCAAAGTTGTGCACAGAGCATACCTGGACCTGGTGAAAGCCTTTGACAGAATCTCTCACTCTGGCATCATAGACAAACTTACCCAGTTAAATAACCCCTTTGTAGTCAGGTGGGTTGCAAACAGGCTTACTGACGGATCACACACTGTCAAGGTGGGATACTTCATCTCTTCCAGCAGACCTGTCACCAGTGGAGGCCCTCAAGGCTCAGTACTGGGCCATCTCCTGTTTGGCATTTATTTCTCTGAAGTCAAGGCCAAAAAGGATGGACTGTGGCTAATCAAGTTTGCGGATAACTGCAAATTGGGGGCAATCATCGAGTCCCCCAAATGATGCTACCATACTACAAGAGAGTCTTAGACAAATGATTGGTGTCAAAGCCGTGGACTCAAACCAAATCCAAAAAAATGTATTATCATACCCTTCAGAAATAACACTGTCCCCAGCAACTCTAAAATAAACAATACCCTAAGCACCAACTCAGTAGTGAAAGACCTGGAGCCACAGGTTGAGACTGTGTGCGTAGGGCATCTGTTTGAGGCTGGTAATCCTCTTTGTGAGGTATTTCTGTGGCCTTTCCAGGTGTTGTAGATGTCTTGTGAGGTACATACCAACAGGGGCGTTGTACTCTATAATGGGTCTAATGAGTGATGAGGAGAGGGGCACAATGACCTCTTTTTTCCTGGATGAAAAACCTTTTGTGATGGTGTGCCATGTAGAAGGGTTTCCTGACTACTGTGGCGATGTGATTATCAAAGGAGTGACTACTGTCCACCTGTGTCCCAAGGTCTCATCACACTTTCAGTGTTAAGTAGACTACCGCCTATGTGGTAGTTCATGGGTACAGAGTTTTTACCAAAAGGGATGACAATGCACTTTTTGGCATTGAGCTTTAGGCCATGGCTTTAACACCAGGCATCTGTCTCAGTGAGGCCCTTTTGTAGGATGTCCAAATCGTTAGAAGTTTTGATTATGGCTCCTATTTTGCAGTTATCTGCAAACTTTGTCAGCCAAAGACCTTCTGTGTTAGCTTATACTTCAGAGAAGTAGATACCAAACAGGAGAGGACCTAGGACTGAACCCTGTGGTACTCCTTTTCTCACTGGTCTGAAGTTGGATTTAGTCTGCTACTTTCACAGTGTGGGTTCTGTCAGTGAGCCAGTTTGCAACCCATCTTGTGACATAGGGATTTATACCTAGTTTAGTGAGTTTATCTATAATTCCAGAGTGGGGGATGGTGTTGAAAGCCTTGGCGAGATCTAGATAGGCTGTGTGAACCACCCTACCCTCATCTACGGCTCTGGTGACCGCTTCAAAGAAGTCTGTCAGGTTTAGGAGACATGATCAGCTTTTTACAAACCCAAACTGGGTAGGGTCCAGAGTTTGGAGATTACCAGTGTCATTGTTTATAAGTTCCATGATGATACATTCCATAGCCTTGCATACCAGGCTCGTTAGACTAATGGGGCGGTAGTTCCCGGGGTCCGTTGTGGCTCCCCCTTTGTGGAGTGGGATAACCATTGCTGTGTGCCATTCAGTGGGCACAAAGCCTGAGGTGAGGCTATGATTGAACATGGTACGTAGGTGGCGTTCCAGTTTGTTCTGTAGTTCATGCAGAACGCAGCCTAGGATGTTGTCAGGTCCCATGAATGCTGTGTTCTTAGCTTTGGAGAGTGTGTTTTTCACCTGTGCAGCTGTTAATACAGGAACTTTGCCTTCTTCCGGTATAGAGATGGGCCCTTTAGGGGATGAGAAAGGGGTAAAGTTAGCACTGAACCTATCTGCCAGGATGTTGGCAATATCAGTTGGTTCTGTATATTTAGTGCCATTGTGCTGTAACTCAGAGCAGATCTGAGTGTTGCCGTTGAGATTCTTGACATGACTATAGAATGCTTTGTGGATGTCTTTAGAATCAGTGGCTATTTTGTTTTCGTAACTAGCTTTGGAGAATTTTATGAGGGATCTCAGCTTCTTACTTAGGCTGACCACGGAGTTCCTCCAATCATGGGATTTTACTCTTTTTTGCAACAGTTTCTTTCTTCTGTTGTAGGATTTGTTTATGGCAGGGGACCACCGATTGGCTTCCTTTTTTTGGAGGATAGCATCTTGGTTCTGTTAGTGTTTGCACGATCCATGCACTCATGTAAGTGCTTATAAAGTGCAGTTGTATAGGATTCAGCAGTCGTACCTCTGTTGTCCGTCAGCATGGGTGTCATGAAGTTTGCCACTTTTGTCTTAAGCGTGAAATTGGCTTTGGAGAAAGTTTTTATGGTGGTTTCCCTAATGGGGGTGGGGGTGAGATGTGGATGTCTAGGGTGATTTGCTTGTGGTCGGATCTGACCGAGGAATTGACCTCTGGTGTGGAACACCGGTTGCCCATGTTGGTAATGACCAGGTCTAGGATATTGCTGCCCCTGGTGGGGGTGTGGATATTTTGATCCAAGGCGTTGAAATTTATGAATTCCTGAAAAAGTTAGCACAAGAGTTAGTACATGAGTAGTTTTCCCAGTTAATGTTGGGGTAGTTGAAATTGTCCATTATTAGGGTGTTAGGTTGTACCCTAATATTTTCCAGTGTATCAAGAAATAATTAGTGGGACTCCTGGGGCATGGTGGGGGATCTGTAGCAAACTACAATTTGGATTGCGGTCTTGCCCAGAGTTAGTTGCACTTGGATAATCTCGGATGCATTATGCTGAGCAACTAACCTGGAGGTGTGGATATCCTTAATGAATATGTACACGCCTCCGCCTTTAGTGCTTCGGTCCAGGTTAGGTGGCCGAAAGGTGTGGTATGAATTATAGCCTGGTAATGCAGGGGTGCTCTCTCAAGCCTTTAACCAGGTCTCTGTCACTGCACAGATGTTGATGTTCTCCATTTTAAGGAGTGCCTCGAGTGAGAGCATTTTGAGGTTTGGACTTCTAGCATTAAGTAGCATTACCCTCAGATTTTGCTTGCTTGTACCTGTTACTGTGGTGAATTTGTCATTTGAATCTTGCCTAAAAAAGGCACTATAGGCAAGAGCCTTAGCCAGTATCCGGAATCCCAGTGGCGACAGGTGGAGGCCATCTCTGGCAAAGCATCGTGGTTTGTGGCTGTGTCAACCAGCTGATATAATGCATTGGCATTGATGAAGTCGAGAAATCTCTGAGCGTTCGTGTTTGAGCTAGAATAGGTCTTCCACTTGGTTTACAATCAAAATGTCGAAATTCAGTTACATGACAGGCTCCTCCTCGAACATGGTAGGAGCGACAGTCAGAATGTCAACATTCATGTGTACGTCCATTAAGAAGGACGCACACAAGGCAGGGACACGAAGCATGGTTGGCAATGGCAGCTACCAACATTAATACCGACAGAATGTTGTCGCTCTTGCTGCATCGACCTTAGGACCTACTTAATATTTATGAGTTGAGGATATGCATCATGGAAACCTCTGTTCGCGGTTGTAAGTTTTGAGCATTTGATAGTAAACCCTTCCACTCTACGGTTGGGTAGTTAGTCGCCCAGGATCAGGTTAGAGGGTTGAATCTTGATGGATTCAAGTAAGCTTAGATAGGTGGAGTGGGCCTCCTGAGTCATGGCTGGGGGTTTGTAGCTGGCTATGATTTGAGTAGGTGTTTTGTCAATAGTTAACTGCACTTGGAGTGTCTCCTGTGCGTCATACTGTTTGACCAGCCTGGAGGTGTGTATGTCTTTGATAAAATTTGAAACTCCACCTCCTTTGGCTTTGTAACCCTCTGTTTGGGGTCTGAAAGTATGGTAGGACAAGTAACCTGGTAAGGCTTGAGTGCTCTCCACAGCTTTGAACCAGGTTTCAGTGACTGCACAAATGTCAGCATCTTCCAGGGCGAGGAATGTTTGCAATGAGTGCAGTTTCATGTTAAGACTCCTAACGTTTAGCAGCATGACCTTTAAATTTCGTTTAGAAGAAATTTTCACATTGGTAATTTTGTTCTCATGACTTTGCTTAAAAAAGGCACTATGGGGGAGGCAAGAGCCTTTGCCAGAAGCCTGAAGCCCAGGGGAGACAGATGAAGTCCATCTCTGGCAAAGCATAATGGTCTGTCAGTCATGTCCTCCCCAGCTGTCAAGTACTAGATCCCCTTGGAATGACACCAGAAACTAAGTTAATCATTTTTTGTTTGTACTGAGGCATCATTCTGGGTGACGGTAGGATACTGCTTAAGCCTCGGGGCATACCTGCCTGGGACACATATTCAGCAAGCTCAATCATGTCTCTTTTCATATAGTCCAGAGAGGTACGTCTCAAGTTATTAACACCAACATGGACTATGACAGAGTCATAACAGTACCTGTTGTTGAGAGACTTGAGTGCATGAGTGATATGGTGGATTCTAGCACCTGACAAGCAACTTACTGTGACTTTCCCCTTATCTAGCCTGGTGAGGGGCACATCTGTGTGTCTCCCGATAGTCTCCTATGACTAGTATGTCGGGTTTGTGGCTGGGCCTTAGAGGCTGTGAGACACAGGCATGTGAACTATGTGTGGTGCTTGGTGCGGTGGATTGTGGTGTGTGTGTGTGTGTGTGTGTGTGTGTGTGTGTGTGTGTGTGTGTGTGTGTGTGTGTGTGTGTGTGTGCTTTTGCCACGGAGGTCTCTTTTATTTAGGTATGTTTTTTTGAGAACCTCCACATATGTAGGAATGTACTGTACAGGTGTGGGTGGTGTTAGAGGTGTGGTGCTTGTGGTGTTTGTGCAGATAAACCTTCTCAGTGCCAAATGTACTGACTTGTGGTTGAGACAGCAAGGATTCTAGGTTCTTAATGTAATTGCATCTCTCACATATTGTGTTCCTAGGTGGTAGAAGAAGAGTGTTGTCTGTGCACATGAGGCAATTGCTACACTGTCTCAGGATGCCCATATCAACAAGACTAGCAGGAGAAACCACAGGAAATTGTCCGTCCATGATTGTCAGAATCTGTAGAAGAGAGGTAAAGGATGGTAGAGTGGGTACTGTCAGAATAGAGTACCTATAGGTGTGAGTAGGGCTAGATGAAATTACAGTAGTTGCAAGGGAGGGTGTCATTTACACAAGAGTGCTGGTAAGGGAAAAAATGCGACTGGGATACCTCGCAATGGGTTAAAACAGAGCAGAGGCAGTGCGATTCCTGGGGCTAGACATTGCATCCTGTCTAGTAACTATCTAGTACCATGTTTGGTTTTAACAGCTAGGTTTGACATGACCCTGGGATCAAAAGCCTAGTAATTATCTATGAACCTATAACAAGGAAAGTAACAAGAGATCCTGTATTGATATTAGAAATATTTTGGAAATTCTATGAAAGTCTGTATAAAGCAGAGAAATATAGAAATCATGAAATGATACAAATGGAAATGATTATGGAAGAATTAAATATGTCAAGGGTGGAGGTAGATGAGGCTCAATTACTAACTATAAGGATAGGAGGAGATGAGATAAAAATTGTGATGTATAACCAATGTGCAGGAAAGTACCCAGGAATATATGGTATTCCTGTGGAAGTTTGGAAGCTAGGAGGGAAAAAACTGATAAATATTTGGAATGTTTTGTTTAATGGTATTTTAAGAGGAGGAGAAGTACCAACATCCTGGAAAAAAACAGTGGTAGCTGTATTACCTAAAGAGAGTAAGGCTCCATCAGATTCAGCTTTGTGTATAGACCCATTTCACTACTAAACCATGATTATAAAGTGTTCATGTCTATAATGGCTAAAAGAATGACAAAAGTAATGCCAAAATTGATATATGTGGATCAGTGTGGTTTTGTGAAGGGGAGGCAAACATTTAACAACATTAACAGAACACTGATGATCCAAAGAGAAGCAGAATGCAAGAAATACCATTGTTGATGGTGGGTCTTGATACAGAGAAAGCATTTGACATTGTAAGCTGGGACTTTGTGAGCAGGACAATGGAAGCATTTGCATTTCCTGAAAAAAATTATAAGGTTGATTAGGAGGATATATGAGGGATCAGAGGCGAAAATTAAAGTGGGTGGAGTCCTCTCTGATAATTTCTTCATGAGCAGAGGAACCAGGCATGGATGTCCTCTTTCCCTTTTGTTGTTTGCATTATATTTAGAGCCGCTGGCAAAGAAAATAATAAGGGACTTAGAAATTCAAGGATATAATTCGTATGGAAGTCAAGAAAAGCTGGGTCCTTTTGCAGATGATGTAATTTTATACCTGACAAAATCAGAATGAGACATTACAGTGTTGTGGAACATTTTGAGACCGTTTCAAATCTTTTCAGGATACAAAATTAATGAAGCTAAAACAAAGGCGATAGCAGTAAATTATGTACCACATGTGAATTGGTTCAGCAATATCCATATTTATGGGGACGTGATAAAATGAAGTGTTTAAGAGTGTGGATTAAAAATGATTCTGATGTGGCAACTAAGGATGTGTGAGAAGAGAATACAAAAACTGAGAAAAATGGAAGCTTTGTTATATGGATATAGACAGTAAGATACAAGCAGTTAAAATGTTTTTATTCCTGTTAGTCTTATACACAGGTCAGGTATATTTTTATCAACCAGAAGAGAAGTTGTGGACAGCAATTACTGGAGTTGAAGGACTTTATCTGGGAGGGGAAGATGACAAGTGTCAAGTGGGATAAGATGATTCTTCCAGTAGAATATAACACAAGCAGAAAACTTTAATTCAAAGTGGAAAGGGAGGATGATGAAACAGGGGGGTAGCTCAAGAAACAAGGAGAAACTGGGATTTTGGATGCAGGCTTTTAAGGAGAATAACAATAATCATGCAGAATATATAAAGTAGCAGAAAGTATCCTAAGAACTAAGCTAACACAGGAATGGAGAAAGGAGATTCCGCCGATAGGGATGACTGCAATTACTGGTATAGACAGTAGGCAAGAGGGACTAGAATTTATTGGAGAAAATTGGCAAAGGAACCAAAGTATTGGGAGCAGATAACTAGAGAGGGAAAGATGATAGAATGGGAAGATGCCAAGAATTTATTTGACTGTTGGTTAGAGATTGCCTTCCCTATCAAGGATTTATATAAGAGTATAGGCAAAGAGAAAGAAATAGGAGGGCTCTAAATGAAAGACCAGCTCTGGTAGAGTTTTTAGTAGAATCTAGAACAGAAGCTGATATTAAAAAAGGGATGATTAGTACAGCATATAAAATATTGCATGCTAACTATAAGAATCAATCAGAGGAGGTTAGAAAGGATTGGGAAGAGAGACTGGATAAGCAATTCACAAAGAAACAATGGGAGGATTTATGTATGTCTCCCAAATATGCAACAAACTCTAGAAGATTTTGTATTTTTGTTTGGAAATGTTTAAATACATATTTTTATACCTTAAGTAGACTCCAGAGAATTTTTCCTCAGATAGACAGCAAATGTTAGAGGTGTGACAGGGAAGAAAGAGGTCAGTTGGAGATGCTGGGTGGACAGGTTTGTGTGAAGAGGGAGATAATTCTTCTAACCTATGATACAGAATTGGAATTGCGTAGACATGGTAAGGCCTTGCTGTGTCTAATTATGGTGGCTGCCCAAAAAACAATTACTAGAAAATGGAAATCAAAATCTAAACCAGCTATACTAAAAGTAGTGATTATAGTAACAGAGATAAAACAACTGGAACTGAGATCTTTAGAAAAGGGTAGGAGCAAACTACATAGGGAAAAATGGGAATTGTGGGAACAATACATACAGGAGATGAATGTGATTTAAAAGGCGGCAGTACTTAAATGAACTATGTAATGTTTGACTGAACATGATTGGGTAGATTATAAGTGACGTATAATATTTGCAGCTGGGAGTTTGGTTTGTGATGTAAAATGTTTGCAACTAAGATTGTGTTGGCGTGGTTTCCTTTCATTTATATAAATGTGTGATTGCCTATGTATAAGTGATGGTTTAATAAAGATGTTTCTTGTTTAAAGAGCGAGCAGGAATTGAATAATTTATGCAGTGTTGCTTAGGTTATATGATATATAGCAATATATGTGAAGTATGTTTGCAATGTGAACTAAAACAGTTTGTTTTTATATCAGTGTAAATTTTATATTGCCTATGTGACAAGTGATAATTCAATAAAAGTGTTTAAAAAACTGAAATAAAAGTAGTAGTTGTTGAAACTGAAAATCATACAGTAAATCAATGATCATTTTCACATGGCAGTACCAAAAGTAATGGGACATTTTTTATTCCTTTTAAGACTGTTGAAACAAAATACATCACAATAGTGTTTGAGGTGTTAGAAACTTAAAAACAGCATATGTTATCATATTTTGTAACCATTCTGATGCATTTGCCAGTGCTATTTCTAATATACTTTTTTCCTTCTGTAAAAAGTATGGAGCTGCCAGTATGCCTGCGATGTTATTAGATGCACGTGGAATTTTAGGAGCTGAAAGCCATTTGCGGACTGTTAACACAAGACTAAACAACCAACTGAAGCAGACAAGCAAGTAACACATTTGGATAAGAATTTTAACGTACATGTTCCACATTTTCAGCAAGTTTTAGATTATTTTCCTTCTGCACAAAAGGACAAGTTATGTAAGTTCAGGACTGACGAGACAACTTCTTTTCTGCATATATCTGTAATGTTTGTAAAAAAAATTCCAGTTGTAATTTAAGATCCTGTATATTAATAAAGTCAGAATATCATTGTAATTATTTTCAGAGTTTGTTAAAGTATATAAATGAAAAATTCATTTTAGTGCCTTACTGTGGTTTTAAATGCACCTGTGAGATTTCACCGATTGTGAAAAGGGGACATTTCAATAAACATTATTTCTATAATTGTAAAGCTGCTGCTGTTTTTTCTTCTCTAACTTGTTTTACTGTAGATACTGCTCTGCACATTGTACTGCTACCCTCGCTAGTTGTAAAATGTGTATTTTGGTTGCTGTCAAGCATTTTGGATGCTAATTAATATGAAATTCACCTAATAAGAGGGGCCGACATGCAAGCACAGCAATGCTATCACTACAAGGCTTTTTTTTCTGTACATATCAGTTTAAACAGAGTAATTGCCTTTAAAGAACAACTGTGGGGACATTTTTTTTTTATCTTTTCATTCCTTTGTTTGTAACTTCTAAATACCCTCCTGCAACCAGACATCCTGATGACTGTTTCCTGAATAGGTATACTAAGGACACAGTTAAGATTAGGAAGTCTTAGGGTGGACTGTCAGATCACACTTCCATTCACTTAGAATGGAAGAACTAAAAAGTATTATGAAGACTGAGCCCTCAGTGAAAGTATAATTTACTAGACTGCAGTGACACTTACAAATGTGTTTTCTACTGAGGTGTTACAAATTCTGTGAAATAGCAACTAATTGCTGAGATAGTGGACTTTTGTGCGAATTGAACTTTTCTGAATCTCATTTCCTGCCCAAGTTATTTTTCCGATATTCCGTCCCTCAGCCAGTGAAAGTATCGCATTTCCTGCCCTGAAAGTTTCATCTAATTGGTTACCTATGCGGTCTGTCTAGTATACCAGTAAAGGTGTTCCCTCATGTCTCCTTAACTCCTGCCATCCGAACAGCACTTTCACAGTAAAAAAAATGGTACAGAATGTTTTTATGTGAGCTGTAAAATACACAGACTGAAATGCATAGTGGCTGGCTGCTCACAAACATAACATGGAAGTAGTCTTTTAGCATTAAATGAACAGGTCTTATTCCATGGAGAGATTTACCTAGCAATGAAATGCTTCTGTGTTCCTTTTAAGAATTGCTACTTATCAGACAGTCTTGTAATGTCCGTTACTATTGCTTTATCTTGCACATATTTGTAGATGTTTACATTGTACATTCTTTTTGAGTTTACTCATTATTTTCCTCACTAAGCACACTTCACTGCCAGCTATCACTGTCCCTACCGATGTGCGCAGTTTTCTTGCTTAATTAATGTCAGCAGTGTTTTACAATGTACTTTGCTACAATCAGTTATTTTCACTGTTATCCAGACTTTTGTTAGCCCCTTGGAAACTGAAAGCAGTTGACTTTTGCAGACAGCATATTTTCCTCCACAGTCATTTTGAGGTTATATGCAGTTTACCATGCAAGAGTTTCATTTCTATTAATTGTATTTTGATAGGACTACTATGCTTATTCCACAGTTTTTATCCTCTCCCACTCAGACCTTTGCTCACTTTAGTTAATAAGTCACCCACCATAGCCACTAGGCAGTTCGCCTTTACAAGCGACAAAATCTGACAGGTATGCTGACAAACACACTTCATAGAAACATGCCCAGAGTATTTGTGAACCATGTA
Source organism: Protopterus annectens (assembly GCF_019279795.1). NCBI lineage: Eukaryota > Metazoa > Chordata > Ceratodontiformes > Protopteridae > Protopterus > Protopterus annectens. The sequence goes on from NC_056746.1 coordinate 800,885,047, forward strand.
GAGATGACTACCTATTTTCAAAACAATAAACTAAGTAAATAAGTAAAATGTGGCAACAGTTAAAATGAGCCAACAAATATCAGTTCATGACCCCATATAGTTGTAGCAGTAACACATACCACATCCCAGTGAAATCAGCTGGCAAACAATTGGCACCAGTAGTTAGCTGTCAGTGCAGCTGTCCTCTACAGTTTTCTGTTACAATTTCCACAGTGCGCACACACACACACACACACACACACACACACACACACACACGTAAATAAAATGTACCACCTAAGAGTAAGCCAGTCTGCACCTCTTCAGAAATTACTGTTGTAATGGCCAAGGGACAAAACAAGTGCCTCAAATCGGGTGAATACACCAATAACCATGCCAGTTTACCATGATGGGAAACACATCACAGTAGCACAACCCACAGTCGTGGACACACACACATTTGTAACCACAGAGAGACAACTTCTTCAGTCCCTACCCTCACAAAGAGAAACATGCTGTTACACCCATGGCCACACGTAGAAATGTGCATACACTGCATTCCCACAGTCCCTCCAGTATATACCACCACAATCCCACATATGCAGGAGGAGAAGTTAATATCCAATGAATGAAAGGCAGACATTCTATTAATGCAACATGTGCTTCTTACAACATTCTGACTTGACATTTTAAAGCTGATGATATGACTAATGCAGATGAATAAACTTAAAAAAAGAAAAAAATAGGCACACACACAATGTGCCAGTGAAACATGCGGCTTTGCCCATCTCTGCACAAACCAATGCTGCAATAAGTATAAAGGGGACCATAACTACTGAGGATCTTAGTTGACATCCCCTCGGCTGTCTCACCAAGCACATTGCACTGCCACCCCAGGGTGCCTCCCCACCAGGGTAGCAAGCATCAGTCCAGCTGTGCTTCACAGTTCTCCATTAGACTATCAACACAGTGTACACACACACACACACACACACACACACACACACACACACACACACACAGTGTACAGGTGACCCATGACTTTGCCTGCTTCTCCGCAAAATAATGTTGCAACAACTAGGGGGGACCACAGCTGTCAATGAAGACACCCCCCTGTTGTTGAAGCAAACTCATTCTGCTGACAAAAGCAACTGCCCCACCAGGGCAGATGTCAGTCCAGGTTTGCTCCACAGTTCCCCATTACACCATTCTTGCAAAAAAGACACACACACACACACACACACACACACACACACACACACACACACACATACATACACACATTGTACTGGTGAGTCGTACAATTTTGCCCACTTCTCCAAAAAACAGTGTTGCAGTGGCTAAGAAGGGACCACAGCTTGTGACGATCTCAGTTCAGAACACTCCACAGTTGTTGCAGCAAGCCAACTATTCTGAAACTGCCACACCAGGACAGGAAACAATGGTCAGTCTAGCTGTGCTCCACAGTTCTGAATTCTACCATTTACACAAGACATATTCTCTCTGTCTCTTTCTCTCTCACACACACACCCACTCACCCACCCACACTTTGTATGGAATAACCACAGAGGGAATCAAGCAAAAGGGATTACTGGATGAAGCTCCTAAACAACTGCCTTATGCCTTTGATCAGCACAAATGTGTGCGTGTTACAAATCTTGTAAGGGGTGGCCGCTGCTCCCTTTTGCTCCCCCCACACACACAAACACACCGTATTACAACTGAAATGTCTGCCTTTTATCTTTTCTTTTGTTTCCCTTGCTGTTGTCAAACGCTGTGGTCATTACTAATTCAGAATTCCTTACAGTGATGCTGTTTTGACAGGTCATATAAGCAGTCACTCAGATTCTATCACTCATGTTCATGAATCCATGAAACCATGCCCCTAAGTATATTTTTTGCACTTAATCTTAACTGTTCAGTGTTTCCTAATAGTACTGCACTGTTCTTATTTGCTTGACTGAATTATTTACTTTTCTGTGTCTGCATTTATATATTTGCTGACCTGTGGTTGAATTTTGTTTCCTGATCTGTGCTGAAATGTCTTTGTTTTTGTTCTAAGGCATTTGGCAGAGCACTTCAGCTTGGACTAACTGATTCCACATAAGGGGGTCTTTTACAGCTCTCTCTGGCAGCAGGGAATTTGTAGTGAACTCATTCCAGGATGGAAACACTGGTCAAACAGCTTCTGTGTTTTCTGATTGCCTCAAGGTGCGGCTTTGAAAGGGTCTTTTATCTTGCTGGTATAAAAATTTTACCTTTGTGTGAATTTCTGATTATCTTGCTAGAAGCTCCATTATGCCGGACTGAGGGTGTTTCTTAATCTGGAATTACAGAGCTGACATAAGTATATTTGTTGCATGTTATCTAACTGTTCAGTGTTTCTTAATAGTACTGCACTGTTTTTATTTATTTGCTTAACAGTACAGCACTGTTTTTATTTATTTGACTGAGTGAATTATTTACTTTTCTGTGTCTGCATTTATATATTTGCTGACCTTTGGTTGAATTTTGTTTTTCTCCCACCCAGCTGGGGTCTATATTAGAACATCAAAGTTTCAGAACTTCGAATGTTTCTAATATCGACCCCTATTCAGTGAACGCTGAAAATAGCAAAGCTACAGAAAACTGAATTTTTTCCTAGGGAAAGAATTTGGTTGTCCGTTTCTGTCGCTTCGCTATTTTCAGCACTGTGGTGGAAAATTATGGGTCGGGTTCAGGTAAGTGTGCGATTGGGCGCGTGTTAGGTGAGTTAGGTTTAGGGTGTGGGCCAGGTAAGTGTGCGATTGTGTGGACGTGCGGGTTAGGGTGGATTTAGGTGGGTTAGGGCGCGAATGAGGTGAGTGTGCGATAGTGAAGGACCTTAGGGTTCGGGTTAAGGTAAGTGGATAGATAGTGGTGTATGTACAATTTAGCGTAGAGTTAGATGTAAGATTTTAGGTGTATGTGTGTGGATTGCTGTTTGTTTGGTGTGCTTGTGTTGTGTGTATGTGTTTCGGAACAAAGTCTACATGTTCAATGTTTTCAGCGTTCGCTGAATAGGGGTCGATATTAGAACATTTGATGTTGTGAAACTTCGATGTTCTAATATAGACCCCCCCCCAAGCTGCTGTTGTGCTCTTGAAGTTGGTGGCTTTTGCAATTGCCCGCCCCTACTGTAAATTTGATCTGGGACACTCCTCCCAGTCCCATCTCATTAGCTCAATTAGCTCATTCTTTCTAATACAGAGATCATTTGTGAAGGCCAAACCCCTTAGTTCTTTAACCTTGAATTATCTTCTGTTCCTCCTCTCTTCCTTTCCACTTTACTGACTAACAAGCAAACACAAAAAACTGCCAGAGAGAGCTGTAAAAGACTTGAACAATTGGCTTAGTTTCTGGTGTCATTCCAGGGGGATCTAATACCTGACAGCCTGAGAAGATATGATCGACAGACCGTGATGCTTTGCCAGAGATGGCCTGCATCTGTCTCACTTGGGCTTCAAGCTTCTGGCAAAGGCTCTTGCCTTCCCCATAGTGCCTTTTTTAGGAAAAGGGGTGACATTTTTATGTTGGTAGTTTTTTCTTATCCCTGGAAAATGCTGACATCTGCACAGTCACAGAAACCTGGTTTAGAACTGCAGAGAGCACCCAACCGTACCTGGTTACTCATCCTATCATACATTCAGACTCCAAACTGTGGGCAGTAAAGCCAAAGGAGGTGGAGTTTCAATGTACATTAAAAACATGTACACCTCCAGGCTGGACAAACAGCAAGATACATAGGAGACATTCCAGGTGCAGTTAACCATTGATAAGACACCTACACAAATCATAGCTAGCTACCAGCCCCCCCCAAATCTGACTTAGGATGCCTAATTCACGTGTCTGGACCTCTTCAAATCTATCAAGAGTCACCCCTTTCCCTGATCTTGGGTGACTTTAACTACCCAAACATGGATTGGAAGAACTACTCATGCCAGAACACAAATGCCCAGAGATTCCTCGATTTTGTCAATGCAGATGCCTTGGAACAGCTAGTCGATGCCCTCACAAGTGGTGATAATATCTTGGACTTGGTATTAACCAACATGAGCAACCACTGCAACATCCTTGCAGTATCATCCTCCCTGGTATGATCCAACCATAAAGCGTTCACTTTCGAAGTCACCATCTCCCCTGACACCCTTCTAGCTAGGGTCAAACAAAAAAACTTCTCCAAAGCTGATTACAGCCTCCTGAGGGATGATCTAAACAGCTTCATAGCCCTCTCCCCTCTCTATGAACTGGCACCATCCAAAACTACACCAAAGTACTATACGAACATTCTTATAGCTGCATGGAATCAGGAATACCCGAAAGGACAAAATCATCATCCTCCTCAAGGGAGAGTAAACTTGTCTGGTGGACATCTGCAGTAAATAAACTCTACAATAAAAGAAAAAAAATTGCTGTCCAGGACCAAGAAGGAGCAGGTGCCTAATTGGAAGCAATCTCTCCGTAGCCTGAACAAGCAAATAAGAGCACTAGTGAAATCCCCTAAAGCAAACTTTGAGTCCAAACTGGCCACATCAACTAAAGACAATCATAAGACCTTCTTAACATATGTCCGCAGTGTCAAAGAAAGCACCTAGATCTGCTCAGAACAGGTGATCAAGGACACCACATACACAAATGCCGTAGATATAGCCATCCTGCTGGCAGACAGGTTCAGTGAAAACTTCATCCCTCTGTCACCCCTATCAGTAAATCAGGACATCCCCAGTACCTGCCCCCCTCCCCTTATCTGTAGGGAGCAAGTCATCACTGCCCTCTCAAAGGCAAAAAATACAGCCTCCATGGGACCTGATAATATTCCAGGCTGCATCTTTCATGAACTCAGGCAAGAACTTGCAGCACCATTAGGCACCCTATTCAACCAAAGCCTGAGTACCGGCTTTGTCCCAGCCAAATAGAGGACAGCCACTGTCATCCCTTTGCACAAAGGTGGAGCATCCACCAATCCAGGAAATTATAGACCCAGCAGCCTTACTAGCCTGGTCTGCAAGGCCCCGGAGTGGATTATCATGGATCTCATTAACAAGGACATTGGCAACCTCCAAACACTCTATCCCACACAGTTTGGTTTTGTCAAGAGGAGGTTATGCCTGTTAAATTTGGTCGACTTCTTTGAGACAGTCACCAAAGCCATGGACGAGAGGAAGACTGTGCACATTGCCTACCTTGACCTGGCCAAAGCATTCGATACTATTCTGCACTCAGGTATAATAGATAAACTCTCTCAACTAGGCATCAATATATATGTTACCAGATGGGTAGCAAACTGGCTCACTGATAGAACCCACTTAGTTAAAATTGGTGAAGCCACCTCAAGCAGTAGACCTGTAATGAGTGGCATACCCCAGGGATCGATCTTGGTGCCTCTGTTGTTTGGAAAATACTTTTCGGAGGTGCAGCCCAAAACCTGTGGGCTATGGCTGACCAAGTTTGCAGATAACTGCAAGCTGGGTGCTGTCATCAATTCCCCACATGATGTGGACATACTCCGAGAGGGTCTCACCAAATCAAATGACTGGTGCCAGAAACATGGCCTCAAACTGAATGCCAAAAAATGCATAATCATCCCCTTTGGGGACAGTGACATCCCCAGAAATTATCACATTAATAATAAGGCCCTAAGCACACAGTCAGTCATGAGGGACTTGGACACGCAGGTTGATTGCAAACTGACTTTTGACTACCATATTGCCTCCATTGTACGGAAACCTCATTAGTAAAGGTATCTCATCCAGGGACAAGATGGTCATAACATCCCTATATTCTTCCCTTATAAAACCCATTACTGAGTACAATGCCCCTTTTGGGTATGTACCTTACAAAGCACATGCGGAACCTGAAGAGACCACAGAGAGGTTGCTCACCATGAGAATCCAGGGCCTCAAACATCTTCCCTACACAGATAGGCTAAAGGCCCTGTCCCTCTACCAGTCTCCTACAGACTCCTCCAAGGTGACCTCTGGCATACAAAGCAATCTCAGACCCCGCCTTGATGGAACTGCTGCATGTCCTCAAGTCAAGCTCCACTCGAGTAACCCGCACGTGCGACTTCAGCCTGGTCTGTGACATCAATAGGACTTGTTGGCGGGACGGATTTGTGTCCTAGAGACTCTCCCTTTTGTCGAATAGGCTCCCTGTCCACGTCAAGTAGAGTACCTCATTAACCCTTTTTAAGCGCAACCTGGATAACTAGATGGGGAACAGAAAATACACCCCTGGGATTCCACCTGTGTCCCTGCTTGGACAGTGGCATAGGGTGCTGACTTGTGGGAACATGGGCTAAATTCTTGACTTGTAAGGTCCTCAGGGCCAGTAGCCTAGTAACTTCGTATGGTCCTATGTAATGCCAAGCTGAAAAATAAAATAGCTTTGTTTCCTCTTAACAACCTCCCAAGCCTCTTATGGGACCCACTAGTTTCTGTTATGATTGCTTCATGCAGATTGTCTTAGTTGCACAGTTGCAAGCATATCTATCATCCTGTCAGCACAGACTCGTGTAGAAAGGTTCCAATTCAGAAACCTTTCAAAATACCACTACTACTAATTTAGTAGGCTCACAAAGTAATGCTATGTGAATTGGCATCACTTTTATAAAACACACTCTTAAAGTGCAATAAATGTCATTATTTGTTCATGCGACTCCAACACCTTATTCGAAAACCAATATGGATTGTACTATGTCAGAGCATATGTGTAATCCAAAAGTAGGGACACTGGTGTGGATTTTGACACCCCTGCTACTCAAACATTCCAACTCTGAGATCGCACTACAGGGAGGAAAAGGGAAATCTCCCATTCCGCACTATATGCAGATCTCCATTCACAACTCCCATTTCGCACTGTATGCAGATATGTATATATATATATATATATATATATATATATGTATGTGTATATATATATATATATATATATATATATATATATATATATATATATATGTGTGTGTGTGTGTGTGTATATATATATATATATATATATATATTTTTTTTTTTTTTTTTTCCTTTTTAAATTTTAAATACACAGACCTTCCCAAACAAATGTGTAGAACAAATATCTATATGGAAAAACGAAATATAGCTCATATAATATATTTGTGTGTACGTACAAACACCCCCCCCCCATCAGCTATTCAGCTAGTGAATCCATTCATTGAATTCAGAGAGACTTCAATGTCAAATTTAATGAAACTGTTGTCTTTCATAGGTGTGTACTAGGCTAATGGCCCTGGGGCCTTTACAAGCCTAGCCCATAGCAGTGCCCTGGCATTGTGCCGCCGCCTGTCCTTTGTTCCCAGCGCCTCTATCAAGTAGAGCCACTGGAGTGATCCCTGGGGTGAACTTTCTATTTCCCATCCACTCATCAAGATTTCTCTTGAAGAGGGCTAGTGAGGTGCTATGCTTGTCATGTATGGGAAGTCTATTCCGGAGCATGGGCAGTCTCTGGGTTATGAACCTGTCCCTCCAGCATGTTCTGTTGATTGTGGTAATGAGGTTGAGGTCTTTGGAGGATGTGGTGCGGAGGGATTGGGATTTCTTTAGGTGTAGCATTTCTAACAGAGCTTGGTCAAACATGGCTTTGTAAGTCAAGCAGAGATCGCCTCATAGTAGACAGTATGAGACAGAGAACAGCTGGAGTTTTTTGAGTCTGTCCGTGTAGGGCATGTGTTTAAGGCCTAGGATCCTCTTTGTGTGGTACTTTTGTGGCCTCTCCAGCTGTTGCAGGTGTCTACTGAGATACATACCAAATAGGAACTTATAATCTGTGATGAGGAAAGAGTAGAGAGAAATGATGGCCTCTTTCTTCCTGGATGCAAAACCCTTGGTAATGAGATGTGCCACACAGAAGGACTTTTCTGACCACAGTGGCAATATGGTGGTCGAAGGAGAGGTTGTTGTCAATTGGTGTCCCCAGATCTCTTATAACACCTTCAGTGTTCAATGGGCTCCCATTGATGTGGCAATTATTGGGAAATGAGTTTTTCCCAAAGGGGATAATGACACAATCTGAAGTAGTTAACTTCATTTGTTCATCAACCTGTGGGTATCGGATCCGAGCCGGCAGCTTTATTCAGCTAAACTCAGAGCTCCAAGCTCCTCCCTCTTACCCATAACCCCCTGCCATCCTTCTCTTTCCTCAGATCTCGTTTGCCACGGCTTATTCAAGCACCTAGAATGAGTTCCAGGCGTAGGGTTTCGTGAGTTTTTGAAGAACATTTTCTCTGTTTTTTTGTTAACAAGTGAGTGTTGTTCCCTTTGGTAGTTGATTTAGCTAATTTTTGTTACTAAAACCTTGTATTTTTTTAGTTACTCTAGTCTCCCTCTTCCCGTGTGTGTGAAGGTGTGTTTGGGTTAGGCCCTTTCTACAACTATGGCTGAGGCCCCTAAGACTTTCTTTTCTAAATGCACCAAGTGTGGCCATAAGCTATCCCCGGCGGATGGCCACACTCGGTGTGTTATCTGCCTTGGGGTTGATCATCTTTCTTCAGGCTGCACAATTTGTGCAGCCTTCAACCCTAGGGCTTTGAGGGATAGGAGGTTGAAGTTGATTCTGGCGGGACTTCTGCCCCCGGACTCGGCTTTGTCCTCTTCTCCCTCGGCGGCACCAGCTGCTACCACAGCGGCGCCGCCTTCCATCCCTGCTCCCCTGGCCGGGACTCACCCTCCCACCGAGGCTCAGGAGGAGAGGGAATCTAGGAGGGAGAGAAAAAAGGACAGGCACCACAAGTGGTGAGCCGAAGCTTCCACTTCGGCTCCGCCAGTGAAGCAGCTAGTCTCTTCTAGGGCCTCCGGGCCTTATCCTTCCCGGCTCCATTCACCCCGTTTTTCCCCGGGACCGGAGGAGGAGGAGACCTGGTCGCCTTCGTGGTCTTCGATGCGTCACTCCAGGCCTGCCTTGGTGGCCTCGTCAAGATCTACAAGAAGATTGTCAGATGCAGATATGGACCGGATGATGCTTAGGTTTCTCCAGGCCCAACTACAGATGAGTGATCCTGCCTCCCCCCCTCCGGGGGGGGAGCTCAACCCCCTTTTTCGCTCCGATTGCTCCTTCTCCAACCCACTTCCGGGGTTCGGAGTCATCGGATCCAGGCAGCGTCGGAGCCGGGGGAGGCTCGGCGCCGATAGTACACTTTTCTTCAGCTCCGACCATACCCTCGAGCTTGTCTGGTCCCTTTTCGAATTCAAGCTCTCGGTGCCGTGAGTTGAGCTTCGGATCCGGAGGTGTTAGTCTTCAGCTCAGTCTCGGTCAGAGCACACTGGCACTTTGAATCCGACTGCATCGGTGCCGGCCCCGGTCCGCACCTCGGATCTGAAGGAGCTGCTCTCGGAGCTTAGAGAGAGCAGTTCTCCTTCGGCGTTCGATGTTGTGGAGAAGGTCTTGTCGAGGGACTCGAGGCCCCAGGCTCCTGCTGCAGTTCCACCCATCACTCCATCTCAGACGGGCCTACCTTCCATCACCCGGCCCCAGGGACAGCCTGCGCCTACGTCCCAGATAGTTCCCTTAGAGGAACAGGATGTGGTTGGTGAGGCATCCTCGGACAGCCCCTCCGAGGAGGTTCCTCACAAACGTAAGTGCAAGAGGAGGCACTTGGACTCACCTGAATCCCCGACAGAGGACACAGACTTAGAGGAAGGGGAAGGTTCCCCAAGGTCACCCCCCCCCCCGAGGACGTCTCCTTCGGAGACATTATGGAAATGCTTCGTATTAGAGGGGGTTGGTCAGCCCAAAAGCCTTCCTCCGATGAGTCTGTGTTTCTGGAGGCATTTGACGCAGGCCCATCTACCTCTTGGGTGTCCCCTTCCACCGATCGCCTGGTAGATCTGATCACTACCAGGGCATGGAAGGAACTGGACACTGTGGAGCCCATACCAAAGAGACCTGACAAAATTCTTAGTCCACCCACAGATAGGACGGTTTGAAGCAAGGGTGCTCCAGTAGATGCCATGTTGGTGGCGGCTGCCACCAAGAAAGAACTGGCCCAGGAGAGTTCCTCGGTCCATCCTCCCAACAAGGAGTCTCGGACAATGGACCGCATAGGGAAGCGGATGTTTGCTTCAGCCACCTTCTCTGTAAGGCCGCTGAACTACATGGCACATGTGATACGACTCCAGCGGGATCTTATCAAAGAATACGCAGGGTCGCCCCCAGAGTCCATGTCGGCCGAGGATAAGAAAGTATTCTCAGCCCGAATGGCCACTCTTAAGTCCATTTCGAACACATCTATGCGTCTCCTTTCCCATGCCACGGAAGGAGCCGCTAGAGCTAGTGGAGTGGGCATTGTCTTACGGCGACATGCTTGGCTCCGCCTCTGCGACTTTGAGGAACCCTTCATTCGCAAATGCCCCTTTTGACGGCTCTTCGCTGATGTTCTTCGTCTCCCATTGCTGCAGTCCTTACATATGGGTATTCCGCTGTCCACCATCGGCCCGAATACCAAAGGGCTAGAACCCTGCCGGTCATCGGCGCCCGAGACTGACGTCAGTACGTGCCAGTACAAATGCGCATGACCGATGCCATAACCTCAGTCTTTCTTGCCGCGTTGTCCGAAGCAGAAGCAGCATTTGCCGCTCATGCTCTGGAATTGTCGGTTTTGAGTTTCAGACCGGAGACCAAGTTGGGCTAAGTACCCCGTTGGGGACACTTTTGTCTTTTTCTTGCCTCAGTATTGACGGATGTCAGAAAAGGTTAATAACTGTATTTCTTGTGGGAAACAGATTCCTCATAGGGATTACCATTCACTCTGCATTCCTTGTTTGGGACCTGAGCACGACGTTGTTGGGTGTCGCTTTTGTGCTACTTTTAACAAGCGTACTATTAAACGTCGGTTGGACTGTGCTAGGCTGGTGTTTGGTAAACGTTGTAATTACAACATCCCGTTGGATTCTCCGACGACTGGTTCTTCTAAGAAACGCAAGGAAAGGTCTTTGCGGTCCAAACAGGATGAGTCGTCCACTCCGGACGCCGGTTCTGTAGCACCACTGGCTACTTCAGCGGCTCCTTCTGAAAGTTTACCTGAGTCTCAAGGGGAGCCTTTGTTAGTACAGGAAGTGGCTTCTCCTGTGTTAGGCCAGGCTGAGGGTGCCTCTCTGATGTCGGTGGTTCCCTCCCCTCATAGGGTAGTTAGGCCTCCTCCTTCTCAAAGCAAAGCCCATTCTAAGTCTAAGTCTGCCCCTGCTGGTGCTAGTCCCCAGGGTCCAGCTCCTAGGAAGCACATGTTAAAGATGGCTGAAGATTTGATTACTTTAATTAGGGGTTCTATGTCCCCCCCCCTGCGAAGAGGCCCAGGGTAGAGACAGAGTTGGAGGGTTTGGTTCAGTCTTCCAATGAGTCAGATTCCTCTGTAGAAGAACTTCAGGATTTCCTCCCTATTCTGATTCGGAGGCTGAGACACTACTCCCTCTGCGGCCCCTCCAGAAGATTTTTCTTTCTCTGAGACTTTGCATTCCATGAGGGAACATTTCAAATGGGAGGGCCAGGATTATTCTGATTCTCGTAAAGGCTAAGAGAATTCTTGTTTTGCCTCAGCATAGGCCCTTGGCTATTCCCCCTGTACTGGATGTTGTTCAGGATGTATTTTCTGAGGCTGCCCTTAACCCAGATTCTCTGCCTCCTGCCCCGGTTAAACCAGATAGATACTACAGGGTTCCGGAAGCTCACAAGTACTTATATAAGAGTCCTAGGGCTGATCCTGAAACTATTACTCAAGGCCCCAAAGGTGTTAGGGCTTCTGTGGTTAGGAATCCAGTTCCTTTGGACAAATATGCTAGGGCCCTGGATAGGTGGGGTAAAAAACTGTATACCTCTTCTACTTTGGCTATGAGAGCTTTAAATTGTCAGTTTCATATGCTCAGGTATCAAAATTATTTGCTGGGCCAATTGAAATGTAAAGTAGATGCTTTAGCTGAAGGTATTGAATGTAAGGAGCTTCAGGATTTAGTGCATGCTTCAGACCAAGTTGGTAAGCATTCTTTGCAGTGTGGTTTTGATGCTTTACAGGCTTCTTCCAGGGTGGCTGCTACTAGTTCAGTTGTTAGGCATGCCTGGCTTAAAGATCAGACCTTGTCAGAGCATGTTAAGGCTCGAATTATCGATGCTCCTCTACAATCTGATGTTCTTTTTGGTCCTCCAGTAGAATCATTTTTGAAAAAAATGGAGGAAAAAGCTAAGTCTATGCAGACAGTTAAGGACTTTTTGCAGGTTCAGCCCCCTAAGTTCAGTAGGAATTGGCCTGCTAAGGGATGGTCTTTCCCCTCTTCGAATTATCAATCTAGGGGCAGGTCGAGGTAGGGCTTCCTCTCAGGGCCCTGTTACTTCTAGGTCTTTGAGTTCTTCTACCCTTCTGCTGGGGAGGGCAGGGGTCAGTCCTTTCGGAAACAGGCCCAATGACCCGTGTCTTCAGCTGCCGGACTCTGCCTTGCTGGCAGCTTCTCTAGGAGGAAGACTGGGACTTTTCAAAAGGAATTGGCATTTGGTTACCCAAAACAAATGGGTATTGGACATAATAAATCGAGGCTACAAATTTTATTTTCACACATTCCCTCCTTTCAAAGGTATGCCGGATGTGCCTCATCAGCAAAGACTGGAAGCACAGCCACAAATTTCTTCTCTGCTTCAGTTGGGATCAATACAGGAAGTACCTTCTGCAGAAAGAGGCACAGGGTTTTATTCCCGTCTTTTCTTAGTGCCAAAGAAAGGAAATACTTGGAGGCCAATTCTGGATTTGTCCATTCTAAACACCTTTCTGGAAATTCCAAAATTCAAGATGTTAACACTGCAACAGCTGTTACCTATGCTGGGCAAAGATCACTGGATGGTGACTCTGGATCTCAAAGAGGCCTATCTTCACATTCCTATCAGGCCCGGTTGCAGGAAATTCCTGAGATTTCAGAATGGGAATTTGCATTATCAGTTCTCTGCATTGCCCTTTGGCTTGTCTACTGCGCCCAGGGTATTCACAAAAGTCCTGGCTCCAGTAATAGCTTTTCTCAGACTAACAGGAATTCAAATTTATCCTTATCTGGACGACTGTTTGATTCTGGCTCAAGGCAAGCACGAACTTCTTCAACATCTGCAGTATGTAATGACAGTTCTAAGATGCCTAGGGTATTCTGTGAATGAAATAAAGTCCAGTTTAGTACCCTCACAAGAGATGTGTTTTCTGGGTGTGAGACTGAATTCAGCTGCTCAGATGGCATTTCTTACCCCGGACAAACAAAGAAATCTTCACCTATACTTCCAACAGCTATCGGTAATGTCCAGGCTGACTGCAAGGACAGTCCTTCAAGCCTTGGGGTTCATGGCATCTTGCATTCTAGTACTTCCCAATGCCAAACTGCATATGAGGAAGCTACAATGGTATCTCAAAAGCGTTTGGACTCAACACAGCCACGATTTGGACAATGTCATTCGGATTCTACCTTGCATTCAGAAAGAATTTCTGTGGTGGGCTCAGGAATGTCACCTAAACAAGGGGCTCTCTGTGACCCAACCAGAGGCAAGTCAGATATTGACGACAGACACCTCGGAGTCAGCCTGGGGAGCTCATTTCAGAGGAAAATGGATTCAAGACCTTTGGCCCCCAGAGCTACTTCACTTGCATATCAACATGAAAGAGATGCTGGCAGTTCAATTTGCTTTGGAAGGGTTCAAGAGCCTACTTCAACCAGGACTGGTGTTGATTCGAACAGACAACACAACTGTCATGTGGTACATCAACAAGCAAGGGGGAACTCATTCTTACCCTCTTTGCAGACAAGCAATGCTGTTATGGGAAACTGCTTTGAATCTGCACATCACTCTTGGAGCACAGTTTCTGCCAGGAGCACAAAATTCTTTAGCAGATGTTCTGAGCAGACAGATTGTGGATCCTCACGAATGGAAATTGGACCCTCAGGTATTTCTTCAGTTGACCATGGCTTGGGGAACTCCAGACATAGATCTGTTCGCCTCTCCTCTGAATTTCCAACTGCCACTGTTTTGCACAAGGCTATTTCATCCGAAAGCCTGGAAAATAGATGCACTATCCTTCAGTTGGAGCAACCTTCACGTGTATGCTTTTCCTCCCTTGCCTCTTCTTCCAAAGGTGCTGTTGAAAGTCAGGAGGGACAAACCTTGCATGATCCTTATAGCACCGGATTGGCCTCGCCGGCATTGGTACCCTCTGTTGAAGAGCCTAATTCATGGAACACCTTGGCCATTACCACAGGTTCCTCACTTATTGTCTCAGGAAAACAATCATTTTCTCAATGTCAGGGTGCAATCCCTACACCTGACAGCCTGGCGCATTCTGTTTTAGAGAAGGAGGACCTTCAGCTCCCTCAACAAGTTTTGGATGTTATTTTGGAAGCCAGGCGTCCTAGTACTCGAAAAGTTTATGCTGGTAAATGGAAGAGATTTTTTCTTTGGAGTTCAGCTAAAGGCTTTGATGTCGAATTGCCTAATTTGAGTTGTACATTGCAATATTTGACTATTTTATTGGACAAGGGTTTGTCCTTCTCTTCTGTAAAAGTGCATGCTGCAGCTATTTCTGCTCACTATGATTGTGACCCTCCTTTATTTTCACATCCATTGGTTAAACAGTTTCTTAGAGGGGCAAAGAATATAAGACCCCAATGGAGGCGGAGGGCTCCTACTCCTACCTGGGATCTTAATTTTGTTTTGGAAAAGCTGACTCTGCCTCCTTTTGAACCTGCAGCTACAGCTGAATTGCAGTTGTTGTCTTGGAAGACTGCTTTTTTATTGGCTGTTACTTCTGCTAGAAGGGTATCTGAATTACAGGCCCTCATGGCAGTGGAACCTTTTCTGATTTTTCATAATGACAGAGTTTCCTTACGTACTAATCCTACTTTTCTGCCTAAAGTGATTTCTAATGTGGCATTGAACCAATCTATACATTTGCCTACTTTATATGCTAACCCCCAAAATGAAGGGGAAAAAGTTTTGCATTCTTTGGATGTACATAGGCAGTTAAGGTATTATTTGAGCAGAACCAAAGAGTTTAGAAGATCTCAACAATTATTTGTTTCTTTTGCTTTGACTACACGAGGGAAGGCTGTCTCGAAACAGACTATTTCCAAGTGGATTAGCCATTGTATTGCTTTTTGTTACTCTCATCATGGCAAGGATGTTCCAGTTGGGATCAGGCCTCATTCTACTGGGGCTACGGCCACCTCTACAGCTTTTTTGAGAGGGGTAGCTACTAAAGACATTCTAGAGGCAGCTAATTGGAGTTCTGTACATACCTTTACAAAGCATTATCATTTACCTCTTTATTCTAGGTCTAGGGCTGGGTTTGCCACTGCTATCTTACAGGGCATGTTAGCAGCCCCTGATGCTGTTTAGTTGGCCAGCCTCCCTTTTTTTCGTTGCTCTGGGATTCTACCCATATGTAAGGACTGCAGCAATGGGAGACGAAGAACATAGTACAGTTTTGTACCTACCATAAATGTAGATGTTCGAGGATCTCCATTGCTGCAGTCCAATTTTCCCTCCCTCCTTCCCCCCTTTTTCTTTTTAGGTTGGGGTTTGGGTGGTGATGTTCTTCATCTCACATTGCTGCAGTCCTTACACTTGGGTAGTCCGCTGTCCTCGGTCGGCCCGAATATCAAAGTATAAGGCTGACGTCGGTCAAGGCGCATTTGACTGACATCAGGACGTCAGGGTACAAATGCGCATGACCGACGTCATATCCTCAGTCTTTTTTGCCGCATGGTCCGATGCAGAAGCAGCGTTGCAAGTGCCGTTCGGCGTTCTGAAATTTTTCGAATTCGGAGTTTCAGACCGAGTCAAAGTTGGCTAAGTACCCGTTGGAATATTTTAGTTTTTCTTGCCTCAGTGGTTTACCGGATGTCAGAAAAAGTGAATAACTGTATTTCTTGTGGGAAACAGATACCGCATAGAGATTATCATACTTTGTGTATTCCTTGTTTAGGGCCTGAGCACGGCGTTGTTGGGTGTCGCTCTTGTGCTAGATTCAATAAGCACTATAAAGAGAAGGTTAGATTGTGGCAGGTTAGTCTTGAGCGGTGCAATTATAAAATGCCGTCGGATGCTCCGCCGAAGAAGCACAAGGACAATGCAGCTAAGCCTAGGCTAGAAGAACCGTCCGGACGCCGGTTCTTTAGAGGTGTCGGTGGAGCCGGTGGTTCCGCCGGAGGTTTCTTTGGAGTCCCAGGGAGAGACTTTGTTATTGCAGGATGTGGCCTCTCAGGAGGCAGGTCAGGCTGGAGGGGCTTCTCAGGTTACTGTTCTCCCCTCCCTTCCTAGGGTGGTTAGGCCCTCTCCTTCTGTTTCCAAGGCTTCCCCCAGAGGCAGGCCAGGTTTAGCTTCTGTTGGTGTCACCCCTAGTTCTTCAGGAACTGTGCCCAAGAAGCATATGCTTAAAATGGCAGAAGATTTGATTACTTTGATTAGAGGTGCTTTGCCCCCTCCTGATAAGAGACCTAGGGTGGAACCTGAGCTAGGGAGTTTTGAGCAGGCTTCGGATGTTTCAGAGTCTGCGTCTCAAGACTTGCAGGAGTATTCTCCTTATTCTGATTCTGATGTGGATGATTCTAATCCTTCTGCTTCTCCTGCAGAGGATTTTTCTTTATCAGAGACTCTTCATTCCATGAGGGAGCATTTTAAGTGGGAAGGTCAGGACTTCTCTGATTCCAGGAAAAGGCTTAGGGAATTTTTGTTTTACCCCAGCATAGGCCTTTGGCTATACCTCCTGTTCTGGATGTGGTGGAAGATGTTTTTGCAGAGGCTTCTCTTAATCCTGATTCTTTGCCTCCTGCTCCTGTTAAACCGGATAGGTATTACAGGGTGCCTGAAGCTCATAAGTATCTTTTTAAGAGTCCTAGGGCAGACCCAGAAACTGTTAGTCAGGGGCCTAAAGGTGTTAAGGCTTCTGTTGTCAAAAATCCGGTTCCTCCAGGTAAAGAGGCCAGGGCTTTGGATAGATGGGGAAAGAAAGTTTATACTACTTCCACCCTAGCTATGAGGGCTTTGAATTGCCAGTTTCACATGTTGAAATACCAAAACTATCTCCTTTCACAATTGAAGTCTAAGGTAGATGCTCTGGCGGAAGGTATTGAGTGTAAAGAGTTACAAGATTTAGTACATGTTTCTGAACAGGTGGGTAAGCATTCTTTGCAATGTGGTTTTGATGCTGTACAGGCCTCGTCTAGGGTGGCTGCCACTGGGTCAGTTCTTTGCAGGCACGCCTGGCTGAGGGATCAGAACTTATCTGACCATGTTAAGACAAGGATTTTAGATGCTCCTTTACAATCTGATGTGTTGTTTGGTTCTCCTGTTGAGGCAGTCTTAAAGAAAATGGAAGACAAGGCTAAGTCTATGCAGACTGTTAAAGATTTTTTGCAGGTTCAGCCTCCAAGTTTAGTAGAAATTGGCCTACCAAGGGGTGGACGTATCCTTCTTATGATTCCCAGTCTAGGGGTAGGTCTAGACATGGTAGGGGCAGAGCTTAGGGCTCTTTCAGGCCTAGAACAGGGAGTTCACCTGCACAGTCTTCGGGTGAGGGCAGGGGTCAGTCCTTTCGTAAACAGACCCAATGACTTACCTTTTCAGCTGCCAGAGCCTTCCCTGCTGGCAGCACCTTTGGGAGGAAGGTTGGCACTTTTCAAGGAAAATTGGAGCTTAATCACCCAAGACAGATGGGTTTTGGATATCATACACCACGGTTACAGGTTTTATTTCCATACCTTGCCTCCTTTCAAAGGCATGCCAGACGTTCCTCCTCAGCAAAGAATAGAGGCTCACAAACAAATTTCTCTGTTACTTCAAATAGGGGCCATACAGCCGGTCCCTATGCCAGAAGTGGGCCTAGGATTTTATTCTCGCCTGTTCCTAGTACCAAAGAGGAACACGTGGAGACCATTTTTGGATTTATCTACCCTCAACACTTATCTGGACATTCCCAAGTTCAAAATGTTGACGTTAGAACAGCTTTTACCTCTGCTGGGCAAAGATCATTGGATGGTAACTTTGGATCTCAAGGAGGCTTACCTTCATGTTCCTATCAGACTGAGTTGCAGGAAGTATCTGCGTTGGCTGGGACTTCTCATTATCAGTTCTCTGCATTGCCCTTTGGCTTATCTACTGCCAGAGTGTTCACGAAAGTTCTGGCTCCAGTGATAGCTTTCCTCAGGCTACAAGGAATACAGATCTATCCTTATTTGGACGATTGCCTGATTCTGGCTCAAGGAAGGGACGAGCTTCTTCATCATTTGGAATATGTGATAGCAGTGCTAAGATGCCTGGGGTATTCTGTGAACGAAATAAAGTCCAGTCTAGTACCCTCTCAGGACATGTGCTTTCTGGGTGTAAGACTGAATACAGCATCCCAGATGGCCGTTATGACCCCGGACAACCAACAGAACCTTTCGCTTTACTTTCATCAATTGTCTCATCAGTCCAGGCTGACTGCAAGGACAGTCCTTCAAGCCTTAGGGTTCATGGCATCTTGTATTCTGGTGCTTCCCAATGCCAAACTGCATATGAGGAAGTTACAATGGTATCTCAAAATGTATGGACACAGCACTGCCAGGATCTGGACACTGTCATTCAAATAATACCTTGCATTCAAAAGGAATTGTTGTGGTGGGCTCAGGAATGTCACCTAAACAAGGGACTCTCTGTGACCCGGCCAGAGGCGAGTCAGATTCTAACGACAGATGCCTCAGACAAAGCTTGGGGAGCTCATCTGAATGGAAAGTGGATACAAGACAAGTGGCCTGCCAGACTACAACATCTACATATCAACCTGAAGGAGATGTTAGCAGTCCAGTTTGCATTAATAGCTTTCAAGGATTTACTTCTTCCAGGGCAGGTGTTGATTCTAACAGACAACACAACTGTCATGTGGTACATCAACAAGCAAGGGGAACACATTCTTATCCTCTATGCAGGCAAGCAATGATTTTGTGGGAGACTGCTCTCAGTTTACAGCTAAATCTTCAGGCAAGGTTTCTGCCGGAGCACAGAACTCCTTAGCAGATGTGTTGAGCAGGCTAATTATGGATCCCCACGAGTGGAAATTGGATCCTGATGTATTTCAGAAATTGACAGTGTCATGGGGAACTCCTGACATAGATCTGTTCGCTTCTCCACTAAACCACCAGCTGCCAAAGTTTTGCGAAAGGTTTCATCCCACAGCTTGGAAAGTGGATGCTCTTTCTTTCAATTGGAGCAATCTTCATGTGTATGCCTTTCCACCTCTGCCTCTCCTCCCAAAGGTACTACTAAAGGCCAGACAGGACAAGCCAAGGATGATTTTGATAGCTCCAGATTGGCCTCGACAGCATTGGTACCCATTACTGAGAAGCCTGGTGCGGAGCCTCCATGGCCTTTGCCTTGATTCCACACCTGTTGTCTCAGGAGGACAGTCATTTGCTCAATGTCAAGCTTCACTCTCTTCACCTAACAGCCTGGCATATTCTGTTTTGAACCATAGTGGGTCTCAACTTCCACAGCAAGTTTTGAATGTTATTTTGGAAGCTAGAAGACCTAGTACAAGGAAAGTGTACGCAGATAAATGGAAGAGATTTTTATTTTGGAGTGCAGCAAAGGATTTTGATGTTTCTGAGCCTAATTTAAGTGTGGCTCTTCAATATCTTACTGAGTTACTGGACAAAGGTTTGTCCTTCTCTTCTATTAAGGTTCATGCTGCAGCAATTTGGCTCACTATGATTGTGACCCACTTTTGTTTTCTCATCCTTTGTTCAAGCAATTTCTTAGAGGGGCAAAGAATATAAGACCCCCGTAGAGCTCCTACTCCTGCTTGGGATCTCAATTTTGTGTTGGAGAAACTTACTCTACAACCTTTTGAGCCTGCAGCTAGTACCGAGTTGAAATATTTATCATGGAAGACTGCTTTTTGTTGGCCATTACCTCTGCAAGAAGGGTTTCTGAGTTGCAGGCCCTTATGGCGGTTGAGCCTTTCTTAATTTTCCATAAGGATAGGGTATCTTCATTACTAATCCTTCCTTTATGCCTAAAGTGGTTTCTAGTGTGGCTTTAAACCAAACTATTCATTTGCCTACTTTTTATGCAAACCCCAAAATAAAGGGGAAAAGATTTTGCACACTTTAGATGTACACAGGCAGTTGCGATATTATTTGGACAGAACTAAAGGGTTCAGGCAGTCTCAGCAGTTATTTGTTTCTTTTGCTTTGAGTTCTCAGGGCAAGCCTGTGTCAAAACAAACTATTTCTAAGTGGATTGGGTTTTGCATTGCTTTCTGTTATTCCCATCATGGCAAGGAGATTCCAGCTGGGATTAGGCCTCATTCCACTAGGGCTACTGCCACTTGACAGCTTTTTAAGGGGTGGCAACTAAAGATATTTTGGAGGCAGCTACTTGGAGTTCAGTGCATACTTTCTCTAGGCATTATCACCTTCCACTTTATTCTAAATCTAGGGCTGGTTTGCCACTGCTATTTTGCAGGGCATTTTGGCAGCTCCTGCTTCCTTATAGTTTTGCCATCCTCCCTTTCCTCTGCTTTGGGATTCTACAAGTGTAAGGACTGCAGCAATGTGAGATGAAGAACATAGTACAGTTTTGTACCTACCATAAATGTAGATGTTGAAGATCCACATTGCTGCATCCTCCCTCCTTTCCCCTCTGTAGTTAGAGGCGGTTGTGTGGGTTGGGTTGTCAATATGGTGTATATTGTATATATTGTACATATTTTTAGTGCAAGGGTGGTTGGTTGGTTGTTTGCTGTCTTTTGGTTTTGACCTTTCTTTTAGGGTCTTCTGTCATCTGGGTCAAGAAAAGACTGAGGATATGGCGTCGGTCATGCGCATTTGTACCCTGACGTCCTGATGTCAGTCAAATGCGCCTTGACCGTCAGCCTTATACTTTGATATTCGGGCCGACCGAGGACAGCGGACTACCCAAGTGTAAGGACTGCAGCAATGTGGATCCTCGAACATCTACATTTATGGTAGGTACAAAACTGTACTTTTGGCAAGACCGTCCGTGACACGCTGGTCTAGATCGAGAAAGACGGGAAGACGTCTGCCATCGGGATCCGCTTCTCGGCTCCCTAGAGGTCCTTCTCCAGGAACCAAAGGGGACAAAAGAAGATGTGGTTCTGGAAATCTCAACAGTCCCATTTCGCTCCGGACCCCTCGCCCTTCAGAGGCAGAGGAGGACAGGGTGGATGCCGGCCCAGAGGCAGAGGGGGACCGAAGAATTTCGGGTCGAGAGAACCCTTTTTGGATCGGCCCATGCAGCAACCCTGAGGGGTTACCCGGCTGCTCCACTCTGGAGGCGGTCAGGGGCGCTTCTCGAGGCACCTAGCAGTTTGGGAGTCAATTACAACGAATCACTGGGTATTTCAAATCATATCCAGAGGTTACACTATCCCATTTCTGAGTCGTCCTCTCAGACCCCGGAGCCTCCCCGATGTCCCACCCAATCAGAGGGAGGCAGCAGCCACAGAAATAAAGCAGCTGCTAGAAAAAAGAGCAATCCAGCCCGTCCCCCAAGACCAGTCCGGATCAGGCTTCTACTCCAGGTTCTTTTTGGTGCCAAAAAAGACAGGGGACTTAAGACCAATCCTCGACCTGTCCCTTCTGAACCTAGCGGTTGCCAAAGAAAAATTCCGGATGGTCACCATTCAATCCATTCTCGCACTTCTACAGGAGAACGACTGGATGTGCTGTATAGACCTCAAGGATGCATACTGTCACATTTTGATGGACAGACGATCCAAGAGGTTTCTCCACTTCCGGCTGGGAGCCAGTCACTATCAGTTCAGGGTCCATCCCTTTGGTCTCACCACAACCCCCAGGGTGTTCACCAAAGTGATGGCAGTTGTAGCGGCCCACCTGAGGCTTCAGGGAATTCAGGTCTTTCCGTACCTAGACGACTGGCTCCTCACCACCCCCACCAGGCATCTACTCTGTTCAGCCAGGAATTACTTCCTTCACTTGGCCTCTCATCTGGGAATTTCTATCAATCTCAAGAAATCCTCCCTTCAGCCAACTCAGACTTTAGATTTCATGGAGGCCAGGCTAGATACAAACCTGTTGAGGGCCTTCCTATCTCCGGACAGGCTTTGAACTTTGACATTCCATGTGATGGCTCTCTTACAATCCCCGGCCCCCCCAGCGGAATTGGTCCTGAGGGCACTAGGTTCCATGGCGGCTGCCATCAGTCTTTCACCATTGGCTCGTCTGAACATGAGGGTCCTGCAATGGACATTGCAGGTCCAATGGTCCATCCTGCAACATCCGCTAAGTACGGCTATCCCCTCAGCAATGCTTGCAAGAGGTCCCTACTCTGGTGGATCCAATCCTTGGATCTCCGGGAAGGGCGCCCCTTTTCGATGACCCCACCCCAAGCCACGGTGACCACAGACGTTTCTCGCCTCGGGTGAGGGGGCATTGCATGGGCAGAACCGTCCAAGGCACATGGACACAGAGACCTTGTTGCACATCAGTGACCTAGAGATGAGAGCGGTGCTTTTAGCGTTGCAAGCACTCCAGGCCCTTCTTCCCTTAGGGACAATTGCGATTCAATCAGACAACATGTCAGTAGTCTGGTATATCAACAAATGGGGGGAACCAGATCCTACCCGCTGTGTCGAGAGGCCATGAGAGTTTGGGAGTGGGCGATCACGACCAACCACTTTCTCATAGCAACGCACATTCCGGGTCAGTCCAACATTTTGGCAGACAAGCTGAGTCGAACCATCCTCTCACCTTACGAGTGGTCGCTAAACCTGAGAGTAGCGAAGCAGATCTTCCTCAAGTGGGGTCAACCTTGCTGCGATCTTTTCGCGTTGCCTTCGAACACAAAGTGCAGCGAGTACTTCGCTCTACTTCCCCCACCAGGGGAATCCCCCAGAGACGCTCTAGTCCATGCTTGGCCATCCGGTCTACTTTATGCTTATCCACCTCTTTCTCTCATGGTAAGATTCTTGCAGAAAGCTCGTCGGTTGGGGAGCAGAATGATCCTCATAGCCCCATTCTGGCCTCGTCAAACGTGGTTCCCTTGCCTATGGTCTCATCTGGTCAGTCCTCCATGGATTCTGGATCCCACTCCAGATCTGATTCCTCACCCCCTGGAGTTGACAACTCCAAACCTGGACAATCTCAAGCTCACAGCCTGGTTGATCCAGTTCCAGTCATAGCTAGGACTCCCGGTATCTCCTCTTCCGTTAAAGCTATTCTAGTAGCCGCTTATAAACCTTCTACCAGAAAGGTCTATAAGAGCAAATGGAAATGTTTTTCGATCTGGGCGGAACATAGACATATGGATCCCTTTACAACCCCGATACCAGCTGTATTAGAGTTTCTGTCGCACTTATTTGATCAAGGTGCCAGCTCCTCTACCGTCAAAGTCCAATTAGCAGCAATTTCACACTTTCATGTGGGAAGTGATATAGGCTCTTTAGCTTCCTCCAAGATCTGCAAGACCTTTGTAAAAGGTACTTTCCTATTAAGGCCTCCCGTGAAGGATGCAGTTCCTCCGTGGGATTTAACCCTTGTTCTTCAGGCTCTTACTGGCCCCCCCTTTGAACCTGCAGCTTCGGTAGACCTTAAATAGTTATCTTGGAAGACGGCTTTTCTCATTGCCATCACTTCAGCTAGAAGGGTTTCAGAGCTTCAAGCCCTTTGCGCCAAACCCCCATATCTGGTCTTCCATAAAGATAGAGTTTCCCTCAGGACCAATCCCTCCTTCTTACCTAAAGTCGCCTCTGAGTCCAACATTAATCAATCTATCAATTTACCAGTGTTTTTCCCGAATTATCAAAACAAGGGTGAATACAAATTACACTCTTTAGATGTCCACAGACAGTTGAGGTTCTATTTACACAGGACTGCTGGTCATAGAAAATCTGAGCAACTCCTCCTATCCTTTGCTAAACCCTTTTTGGGCAAACCGATGTCAAAAGCTACGTTGTCCAGATGGATTTCACAATGTATGCTTCTTGCATGTAAGAGTTCTGGCCGACCAGAACCTGTCTGAGTTCACGCCCATTCCACTCGATCGATTTCAACTTCTGCCTTTTGGTCGAGGGTGTCCTTGGATGATATTTGTTCTGCAACCACTTGGGCTTCATCCCATACCTGTATTACACATTACAAGCTGGATTTAATTTCCAGAGGAAGGGCGTCCTTTGGCTCTGCAGTGCTCTGGAATATTCTTCCATGAGGACCTCCCAAGTTTAGGTAGCTGGGGACTCTGTCCCACAGGTTGATGAAAAAATGAAGTTTACTACTTCAGATAAAGAAGTTATGTACTTACCATAACGTTCCATCTGAGTAGGTAACTTCATTTGTCAGCAACCAACCCCCCCTCTGTCCCCCTAACCTGTAATTCGTCCCTTTTAGGACCTTGTGCTTTCTGTACCAGATGACATCAGGTTAGGATGTTTAGTTGATCCTGATTGTACTAGTTTATAAGGCTAAGCAAACTCGATCTGAGGAAAGAGAAGGATGGCAGGGGGTTATGGGTAAGAGGGAGGAGCTTGGAGCTCGGATCTTAGCTGAATAAAGCTGCCAGCTCTGATCCGATTTGGATCCGATACCCACAGGTTACCTACTCAGATGGAATGTTATGGTAAGTACATAACTTCTTTTTTTTGGCATTAAGCTTAAGGCCATGATTTCGACACCAGTCATTGGTCTCAGTGAGGCCTTTCTGTAGGATGTCTGCATCACTTGAGGAATTAATGGCTCCCAAGTTGCAGTTGCCTGCAAATTTGGTCGGCCAGAGTCCCTCCGTGTTGGCCTGGACTTCTGAGAAGTAGATGGCAAACAGGAGAGGACCCACGGCCAATCCCTGTGGGCTCCACTCGTGACTGGTCGGCAGTCTGACTTGGAGTCCGCTACTTTCACACTGTGTGCGCTATCTGTGAGCCAATTTACAACCCACCTAACGATATAGGGGTTGATGCCTAGTTTGGTGAGTGTATCAGTAATTCCTGAGTGAGGAATGGTATCAGAGGCCTTGGCCTGATCGAGGTAGGTTGTATGAATTGCCTTACCTTCATCCACTGCTCTGATGATTGACTTAAAGAAGTCAACCAGGTTGAGTAGGCATAATCTACCTTTCACAAAACCACAATGGGTTGGATCTAAAGTTTGGAGATTCCCTATATCCTTGTTAATTAGGTCCATGATGATGCGCTCCATAGCCTTACATATCAGACTCGTCAGGCTGATGGGGCGATAGTTTCCAGGGTCTGTAGTCGCGCCTCCTTTATGGAGAGGGATGACTGTAGCAGTGCGCCATTCGGTAGGGGCAAAGGCTGAGGTGAGGCTGTGAGGGAACAGAGCAAACAGATGTGTTGCCAGTTCACTTTGTAATTCGTGTAGAACACAACCAGGGATATTGTCGAGTCCCATGGAAGCTATATTCTTGGTCTTAGACAATGCAGCTTTAACCTGTGCTGCAGTATTGGCATTCTTCCGGTATTTAGATTGGTCCTTTAAGGGGGGAGAGACGGGTAAAGTTGGCACTGAATCTGTCGGCCAGTATGTTGGCAATATCTGTTGGCTCATTATAGGAGGTACCAGTGTGCAGTAACTCAGAGCAAATCTGGGTTTTTAGTGTCTGCCGCAATTCTGCCTTCATAGCAGGCTTTGGAGGTTTTGATGAGGGATCTCAACGTTTTGTTGAGGCTAATAAGGGAATTTTTCCAGGCTTGGGACTTCACTTTTTCTGCAACAGTTTATTCCTTCTGTTGCACAGTTTATTAATGGCAGGGGACCACCAGACTGGCTTCCTTTTTTTGGAGGAGAGTGTCTTGGTTCTGTTGGGTATGGCTAGTTCCATGCATTTTATGTATGTTTTCGTACAGTGCATTGGTGTATGATTCGGCAGTCATGCATCTATTTTCCATTGGCATGGGGTGCTGTGAAGTTAGCCACCTCTGTTTTTAGGAGTTCAGTGTCAACTTTGGAGAAGTTTTTCATGGTGGATTCCTTTGTGTGGGGTGTGGATGAGATGTGGATTTCCATGGTGATTAGTTTGTGGTAGGATCTAACCATGGAGGAATTTTCTAATGGTGTAGAGCAGCAGTTACCCATGTTAGTAATAACCAGGTCAAGGATGTTGCTTCTTCTAGTAAGGGTTAGAATGAGCTGGTCCAGGACATTGGAATTGATGAATTCCAGGAAGCGTTGGGCCAGTGCATTGGTGCTTGAGAAGTTTTGTACAAAAAGCAAGAGACAGCACCATATGAGTAAGTCAAACCTTCTTTATTGTGGCAACACCATAAAATCAGACCAGTTTCGGCACCTTTGCCATACATCTCCAAGACCATTGCACTATTTGTCACGGTTTCAGTAGTAGAGTTCTACAGGGAGCGTAAGACTAAGTTAATGGTCAAAGGTCTTCTTCCCTTTCAGCAAGCTTTGGATGAGGGCTCTAAGTCATCTAGAAAGAGGCCAGCTTCCACTCCAGATTCAGAGCCACAAAAAAAGATTTTGGAACCGAGGGCTCTTGGCTCCCGACAAGTCTGCATCACCAACCTCTTCAGCGCCATTAGTGTCAAAGGAGCCGACTGAGGTTTCTACTCTTCAGACCCCAGCTTTGGATCTAACTGTGGTGCCACCAGTCTTGAGATCTCCCATATTGCAGTCTAGATCATCTCCCTCTTTGTCGACCCGCTCCTCGAGGAGTCTTTCAGATTATGATGTAGAGTGGGTGGTGAAGAGATTGCTACACACACCAGCCCTGGCTAAATTGCTTTTGCCTCCAGGTCCAAAGGCATCGGAGCCGCCTGTCTCCGCTCCACTTTCTTTGATTCCTCCTCCGATTACCCTAGAGTCTTCGGAGCCGAAGGGTATGGATCTGATTGTAGTGGAACCATCGGCCCAGAGACCCTTGCTGGCTTCTTTGGTTCCGACTTCATTTCTGGTGTCTTCGGCTCCATCCGGTGCCGAGACATCTGGGAGCCAATGCTCTCTGGTTGGCTCCGGGGGTGAGACTCTGCGTAGTATGTCTTCTGATCCGACTCTCCCTCTTAGTGCTTCTGCTCGGTTGAGCTCGGTGCCTACCTCTGCCTCGGAACCGCCTCCTCGGAGCCGATCTCCAGCATCCTCGGTGCGGAGGTCTTCTCCAGAGCAGTGTGGGGGTTCTTTCGAGGTAGCGGAGAGGATGCTGTCCCCTCAGATGGCACCCCTCTCGGATCCACTCCCTATTCCCCACCAGGTGCCTGTGTCTATCTCTTCTCCACCTCCTCCTAAGCCTAGAGATCTGGACCCCCAGGTGACCACCGTGGGGGGTGCCCCCTCTTCCGGGACTTCTCCTAAGTATCCCTCGGAGGATGTTCCCAGGAAGAGGAAGCACATTGTCTCCCCTGAATCAGTCACTTCAGATGTTAACTTGGATGACTCCGAAGGGTCCCCAAGATCCCCCTCTAAGGATGTCTCCTTTGCTGACATCCTGGAAATCCTGAAGCAGTGGGGTGATTGGCAGCTTATCAACCCTTCAGAGGACGATTCAGTATACCTAGAGGCTTTCGGATCTCGCCCTTCCACCTCCCGGGTGACTCCTCCTTACGACAAGTTATTAGAGGTCATTTCCAGGAAAGCATGGACTTCGCTGGACACTGTGGAGCCTGTTTCGAGGAGGCCAAACAAATTTATCACGGCCTCTAAAGAAAAGGAATTTTTAACAAAAGGAGTTCCCATTGATGCCATGGTGGAGGCAGCAGCCACGAAGAAGGAATTGTCAAAAACCTCTTCATCTATCCATCCTCCTAATAAAGAATCTAGGATTATGGATAGATATGGCAAGCGCATGTCCTCTTCAGCGACCTTCACCTTGCGGTCACTGAGCTATTTATCCCATTTCACTAGACTTCAAAGGGATCTCATCAAAGAACTAGGAGATAACCTTCAAGGAGTAGTAGCTGCGGGGTCCACAGACAAGGTATCCTCACAGCTAGCCACCCTTACCTCTGTAGTGAACTCCTCCATGAGGCTAATCTCCTATGCAGCTGACGGAGCGAGTAGAATGGCTGCATCAGGAATCTCTCTCAGGAGACATTCCTGGATGCGCCTTTATAACTTTGCTGACCCTTTCAAGTCTTCATTTACCAAAGCCCCTTTTGATGGTTCAGCATTGTTAGGACCTGTGGTAAAAGAGATGCTGACCAGGTGTGAGAAGGATGGGAAAACCTGATCTGCCATGGGAGTCTCTTTTTTCTGCCCCTTCCAGACCTTATCCCAAAGGTCAAAAGGGCGGGAAAATATGGTTCCGCAAATCCCAAAAAGGCTTCTTGGATGCACGTGATAATTCTTCCCCCAGGGGCAGAGGGGGAAGTTATAATAGAAGACGTCACCCTCGCGGCAGAGGGGGTCTGCAGAATCAGGGCGACAGGGACACCTTCTCTGATGGGCCCTACCAGCACTCCTGAAAGGAGGCCCACCTGTCCTTCTCTGGAGGCAGTTGGGGGTTGCTTGTCATTGTACCCAAACACCTAGCAACAAATTTCCCAAGACAAATGGGTACAAGAGATAATATCCAGAGGTTACCTCATCCCCTTTTCTTCCACCCCTCCAAAACAAAAGTCCTTACCAGACGTTCCACCTGCGCAAAATGACTTGCCAACTCTAGAGATTCAATCGTTGCTAGACAAGAGAGTCATCCAAGAAGTCCCCACAGACCAGATAGGATCCGGAACTTACTCAAGGTTCTTTTTTGTGCCAAAAAAAACAGGGGACTGGAGATCCATCCTAGATCTCAGCAGATTAAACAAATCTGTAAAGAAAACAAAGTTCCGGATGGTAACATTGCAGTCAATATTCCCTTTCATAAAGAAGGACAACTGGATGTGCACTATCGACCTCAAGGACGCATGCTACCATATAAAAATGGACCGGCAATCTAGAAGGTATCTGCGCTTCCGGCTGGGAGCCAGCCAGTCAGTACCAATTTTGAGCCCTGCCCTTTGGCCTCACTACAGCCCCCAGAGTGTTCACCAAATGTATGGCAGTGATCATGGCTCACCTGAGACATCAGGGATTCCGAGTGTTTCCATATCTGGATGACTGGCTCCTCACTGCTTCCACCAGGCATGTACTATTTCAGCCCAGGGACAAAACCCTTCTTCTTTGCAACAAGCTGGGCATCACTATAAATCAAGAAAAATCTGCCTTGTTACCGTCGCAACATATTGTTTTCTTAGGTGCAGAATTAAACTCGAGACATGGTGGCAAGACTCACCCCAGACCAAATTCACTCCCTGCATCAACAGTTTTTACCTGTTGATTCACTCCCTGCATCAACAGGTAAAAGCTTTGATTTCAACAAAGAAAGCCCAGGCCAGACAAGTGTTACAGACCCTGGGAACCATGGCTGCTGCCATTCTGCTGGTGCCCATAGCCGATTACACATGAGACTCCTCCAATGGCTTTTATTCGCACAGTGGTCGATGCAAGATCTTCCTCTTTCACATCCGATATACATCACGGAGTCTTGCAAGAGAGCTTTAACTTGGTGGCTTCAGGCAGACCAGTTGTATCTAGGTCGTCCCTTTGTGTTTCCCCAACCAAAGGCAGTGTTAACCACGGACACTTCCCAGATCGGGTGGGGGGGGGTCATTATCTGGGAAGGGCAGGTCAAGGTTTATGGCAGGACCACGAGAACCATCTGCATATCAACATCCTAGAGATGAGAGCTGTGCTTTATGCATTGCAGGCGCTTCAGGATTCTCTCCCTCTAGGAACAATTGCAATTCAGACAGACAACACGTCGGTAGTGTGGTATATAAACAACCAAGGAAGAACCAAATCTTACCCCCTATGTCGAGAGGCATTAAGAGTTTGGCAATGGGCGATTGCTTCTCAACACTTTCTGATTGCAGCATACATCCTGTGGATATCTAGTGTGATAGCGGACAGACTCAGCAGGACTCTCCTGTTACCTCACGAGTGGTCCCTGAACTGAGAGATTGCGGAGATGATCTTCCACAGATGGGGCCAGCCTTGCTACGACCTTTTCGCTACTCCCAAGAATACCAAATGCAGCAACTACTTTGCCCTAATTCCCCCAAAGGGGAAGCCACCCAGGGATGGACTGGTTCATGATTGGCCCTCGGGATTGCTCTATGCCTTTCCCCCTTTCCACTCATTCCAGAGGTGTTACAGAAAGCCAAATAGTCGAGGAACAAGATGATGCTCATTGCTCCATACTGACCTTGTCAGGTTTGGTTTCCCTTTCTACAAACCCACCTCTTAGAGGAACCTTGGATTCTGGATCCAATTCTGGTACTTCTGACCCACATTTCGGGAGAGTTCCATCTGTCCATCCACACCCTCAAGTTGACAGCTTGGCTGCTCCAATTCCACAACTAGCCAGGTGTTATTCTTTCACGCCAGCAGTAAGTCATATATCCTAGCTTCTTCCCATAAACCCCCCACTAGAAAATTATACTCTAACAAATGGAAGAGATTTTCATGCTGGGCAGCTAAACGAAATATCAGTCCTCTTACCGCTCCTACTCCAGCAATTTTAGAGTTTCTCTCAAATCTATTTGAAGAAGGCGCTGCGACAGCTACTATTAGGGTACAATTAGCTGCTATCTCCAATTTTCATACAGGTGAAATGGTGTTCCCATTATGTCTCACAGATTATGTAAGGCCTTTTTCAAAGGTACCTTTCTACTTAGGCCCCCGACTAAGGAACCGATGACACCCTTGGATCTAAATTTGGTTCTAAATTTTTTGACTACATCTCCCTATGAACTTACTTCTACTTGTGATTTGAAATATTTATCGTGGAAAACTCTCTTCCTTCTTGCCATTACATCGGCCAGAAGAGTTTCAGAACTGCAGGCTCTTTCAATACATCCACCTTATATTGTATTTCATAAGGACAGGGTATCTCTCAGAACTAACCCTTCCTTCCTCCCAAAAGTTTATTCGAAAAGCAATATAAACCAGTCCATGGAATTGCCAGTCTTTTTCCCCAATTACACCAACAAGGCAGAATATAAACTACACCAGCTTGATGTGCAGAGGCAGTTGCGTTTTTACCTGCATAGAACAAAAGACATTAGAAAGTCAGACCAACTTTTTGTCTCTTTTTCTGATAAGAAGAACAGGATTACCAGTCTCTAAGGTGACCTTGTCTAAATGGCTTACGGGATTGTATCACCCTTTCATACCAAAAGAATGACATACAATTACCAGTGAAGATAAAAGGGCACTCCACTAGGTCAGTCTCAACTTCATCTGCCTTTCAAGCAAGGTTTCCCTTAGATTCGATTTGTGCAACTGCTACATGGGCGAAACCTCACACCTTTATCACTCACTACAAAGTGGAGTTGGCCTCCCGGAACAGGGCTTCCTTTGGATCCACGGTACTGAAAAGTCTTTTTTTCCTGAGCCACGGTTTAGGTGCTAGGGACGCTGTCCCAACCAGCAAGAATTACGGTGAGATGGACTACATAACATGTAGAAGTTATGCACTTACCATAACGTTCCATGTTTGTAGTCCATCTTGCCTATATTCTTGCGTCCCAACCTCCTTCCCCCTCCCGTTCCTGGAAGAAATGGTGGACACAAAAATTATCTACCTGCAGAGATATGATAAAGTTCAGCCTCTTTCTTGACTGTATTATAGTGATTTGTAAATATGTGTGTGTGTGTGTGTGTGTGTGTGTATATATATATATATATATATATATATATATATATATATATATATATATATATATATATATATATAAATTTTTTTTTTTTTTTTTATGTATATATGTTGTATACATATAGAAGATAAGGTGCTTCTTGCTGGTTTGCAAACAAGATCTGGATATGTAGCCTGGGGCATCATGGGATAGGGATTAGCCTCGAGCCACTGAAAGCTCTTGAGCTTTAGTATTCGGCCAAGTCACCCAACCAGCAAAATTATAGGTGCGATGGACTACAAACATGGAACGTTATGGTAAGTACATAACTTCTAGTTTTGTGGGTTGCTGAAAAATGATAAAACGAATATTAGTCAATTAATATTCAACTATTTTGCAGTAGTCAGATCATCTCTATATGGAACAGATGTCATATAAGTATATGTATATTTGTGTACTGAATAACTGAAAGTGTTCAGTTGGGGGAATCCAAATTTAAGTAGGACACAGTGTTCATTTGAAAGTTGAATTTGAGACGTTTTTGAGATGGATCTGGTTACCATCTTACAGGGTTTGTCTGTGGACAAACATGATTTACATGCCTTTGGGTTAGTAAAACCCGGGGAGCAAAAAGGTGACACTGGTGTTCAGAATTTGGTTGATCATTGTACAGAATTATTTGGCAAGCTACCCAGAAGTATGACCACCTTACATACTAATGTTTGGCATTTAAAATTATTCAAAGCCTGTCAGGCTAAAAATATTACACCAATGGGTTTAAGAGTTCAGATATTACCCTATGTTAGTATGGCAGATGATACATTGACCCAAGAGTGGGCTAAAGCACAGCAAGATGCATCAATGACTTTTGTCAATATTTTGTCATCATATTATGAGCGTATGATAGACAATAATTGTGCAGATGTGCAGCATGTTTGTGATGAACTTGAACCATATGAGGGGCAAACCCAATATCACGCATGTCTTACCAAGCTCACTAGGGATTTATTAACACTAGAAAAATCCCTTAAAAATAAAAAGATTCAGAAATTCAATTGTGAGATTAAAGATTATGAACGGGGTAAACCGTTTGATTTTTGGAAAAGTGTTAAATTTTCTGAGGGGGGTTGGGGTGATAATTTAGCAAGATCCAAGAGAAAAAGACCTAGGTCAATTCTTAAAAAATCTGGTGTAGACCATAGTAGTACATCTGGGGCCGATTCATCAGTCAAAGATGGTGGACAAGTTCTTACTCAGGGGTCCCCTATTTCTACGAAACAACGGGGTATGGACTACCCTTTAGGTCCAAACAACACAGAGGAGGTAGGAAGCATAGACAATGTGGAGATGCTGTTACAGACTTTGGGACATCGTTGAAAAATGTGTACAATTGTCACAATATTTCCTTTCTGATTTTAACAGAAGTTGAACAACAACTATTGAATAAAGGACTTAAATATATCCCCAGTTTTTTTGTTGATGAGGATAGTGTGGTTGATGACATTTTGGCATTATGTCGTAATCTCAATTTAAAATTGTATTTTGGTTCGCAGGATAGGGCTTAAAAATCGAATGACTTTTGTTTTCGAAAGTCAGGTTTTATGCCCCCTATGGATAAACATGCATCAATATTTCAGGAATCAGTCATCAAGGATTTACACTTCAAGAATTGCCAGGATATTGAATCAGAATTTAACAGCTGAGGAACAGCATGCATTTAGAAATCTGAAAAATAATACAAATATTGTAATTTTACCATCTGACAAAGGTGGGGCAGTGGTTATTATGGATACTAAGTATTATGTATCAGAAGCACATAGGCAGTTGAAGAATGCTAGACATTATATGTTTATGCCACTGGACCCCACTGTTTGTTTTAAAAAAGAGATTGATTCATGTCTTGAGCTAGCATGTGAAGAGGGAGTGATTTCATTACATACTAAACAACAATTGATAGTTGATGACCCCCAAAAACAAATCCTCTATTTGTTACCCAAAATTCATAAAAATTTGGATAAGCCACCAGGGAGGCCGATTGTGTCTGGCATTGGTTCCCTTACTGAACCCCTTTCAGTCTTCTTGACCCAACATTTACAGCCCTTACTAAAGGTAGTTGGTTCAAGAATTCAGGACATGACTGAATTTCTTATAGTAATATCCGATTCTCAGGTGGAGACAAACTGGCTGTTGTGCAATTAGATGTGACAGCATTGTATACCAGTATCCCTCATTGGGCTGGTTTAGACGCCATTAAGTACTGGTTGGAGAAAGTAGATATTTATCCACCGGGCTTTAACACATTGCAAATATGCATGGCAGAACATGTGTTAACTACAAATATTTTATATTTTCAAGGAGACTGTTATTGGCAGATTCAAGGAACGGCTATGGGGGCATCTTTTGCCGCCATATATATGCCAATTTGTTTATGGGATACTTGGAGGATTTGCTCATTTATGACAATGCACATAATATTTTTTTGCCCAAAATAGATATCTGGAGAAGATACCTCGATGACTGTTGGTTGATTTGGCATGGTGATGAGACATATCTATTGCAGTTCGTTCAATACCTGAACGAAAACAAGTGGGGAATTGAATTTACTCTTAATATGGATCTGCAACAGTTAAATGGTTTGGATGTACAGTTACTAGAAACAATGACAACACTTTGTCATCTAAGATATTTTGTAAATATCCCCAGTACAATAATTTGTTGTATGCCACTAGTCTTCATCCACGCCATGTTATTGAGAATATACCAAAGTCACAATTTTTACGGGTTAAAAGAGTTTGTTCCACAGCAGAAAGTTATGATGATCTCATGCAGAGATTTCTTATTAGGTGATATCAATACAGCAATATTATGTTAGCTGGAAAGTGGGTGGCAGGTCAGGATAGGTCTGCAATGTTGAAATATCGTGGGAAAAGGTGTGGTGATGAAAATACTATTAGGTTTGTCACCACTTATGGGAGGAATATCAACATCATTAAGGACACTATCAATAAAAATTTGAATATTTTGTTGGCCAATGAAGAACTGTCCAATCTTCTTACAGAAAAATGGCGATTTTCATATCGGAGAGGGCGGACACTGGGCTCTTATTTTAACCATTATAAATGGGATAATAATGACCGGAGTATGGAACAACAGCTTACCTTGACTGGGGAGAAATTGACTGGATCATTTCCATGTGGGCATTGTTGTTTCTGTAGACATATGTTAAAGACTAAACAATTCTCCAGCAAAACCACAAGTAGAGTTTATGACATTGGGTTTTTTGCAAACTGTGGATCAGATTGGCTGATATATTTAGCCACATGTTCATGTTCTGCCTTCTATGTAGGGCACACTTTGAGATCTTTGCATATTTGTATGTCTGAACATCTTAGTGACATTCGGAATAAACATACATCAAACACCCTATACAAACGCACTCTTAAACATAGTAATGGTAAATTTCATTTCAAAATTATTAATAACATCTGGGGGGACAAAACAAATCAGGGTGGCATGTAATGTTAAATAAAAAAGAATAGGGTTGAATCATTAGGCTTGGGGGTTTATTTTCTCCAGGGCTCAATGACCATTTATAAAGTGTGTGTTGAAATACAGCCTTGATTCTAATGGTTGCTGTTGCTTTAAATGTTAATTTATCAGGGTATAAATGACAGTGATTTATGTTTTTGTTTGTATCACTGAAGAAGGCAAAGGTGCCGAAACCGGTCTGATTTTATGGTGTTGCCACAATAAAGAAGGTTTGACTTACTCATATGGTGCTGGCTCTTGCTTTTTGTACAATACTGAGGATTTCTGACCCTTGCACCAGCCTTACTTGCGGAGGTGTGTTCTTGGATCTAGCTTGAGTAGTTTTTCCAGTTGATGGAGGGGAAGTTGAAGTCTCCTATTATGAGAATGTTGGGTTGGACCTTGATAGGTTCCAGGGTGCTTAGGAACATGGAGTGAGAGTCTAGGGACATGGTTGGGGACCTGTAGCATGCTGTGACCTGGATCCACAGTCTTACCCAATGTTAGTTGTACCTGAAGTATCTCAGATGCATTATTCTGGGCTACTAGTCTGGAGGTGTGCATGTCCTTTATGAATATGGAGACACCACTGCCTTTGGAGCTTTGGTCCATGTTTCGGTGCCAAAAGGTGTGGAATGAGTTATAGCCTGGTAGCGCATGGGTGCTTTCTGCCGCTTTAAACCAAGTCTCCATTACAGCACAATGTCAATGTTCTCTATTTTGAGGAGTGCTTAGAGTGAGTGCATCTTGAGATTTAGACTTCTAGAGTTCAGCAGCATTACCCTCAGAGTGCATTTATTTATAGCTGTTACTGTGGTAGTTTGGTCTTTGAGCCTAAAAAGGTCACTATAGGGGTGGCAAGAGCCTTAGCCAGTACCCGGAAACCCAGGGGTGATAGATGCAGGCCATCTCTGGCAAAGCATCAAGGTCTGTCAATCATGTCATCCCAAGCAGACAGATACTGGATCCCCTTAGAATGGCACCAGAAACGTAGCCAATTGTTGGTCAATCATTTTTTGTTTGTACTACGGTATCATTCTGGGTAACGTAGGATACTGCTCAGGGCTAGTCACAATTATTTGTGTTTTAAATTATCTCTCCCTGCATCATTTGCCTTCCTCTGTCATAGTCCCTTCTTTGCCCTCTTCACACCCGATTTCTTTGTCTCCAATGACTTGTACATTGCAAATGTCAGTTTATAGTATTGCAATCACTGTGTGAGCTAGAGTCGTACTAACATACATATATGCCTTTTCAACAAATGACCTATATTTTTATTTTGAATTCTACACGGTATAGTCAGTCTGTTGTCACCACCTTGGATAAAGTTGAAAACAAGCACTATTAAAAATAAATAAATAAAATTAATCTGTTGGGTGGACAGAAAACAGATGATTATATTTAGCGTACTGGCCATTACTCATTTTTCAAACATGCACTATTATTGAGGCATGTGAGAAAAATGCCTTGGAGTAAGCATGTGCTTACCAAAAGGTAGAGATGAAGTACAGAGGGAAAGCACCCTGTGGAGGTGACAAATATTAATGAACAAACATGAGCTGTCAGGATTCAATTTGAAATGAATGTCTGTGAGGGTATTTGATGCAAATAGCATCACAAGAGAACAAAATATTTCTTCTGAAGTGTAGGGTTGGCACCTCCTTACTTCAGCAGGAGACACAGCATTCATATGTCTCTGAATGATGTCATAAATCATAACATGTGAGGTCAATTGAATAACAATGACCCAGAGTGTTTTCAATAGGAAGGGAGAGGCATAGTAAGGAAATGTCAGTGATTCCATCTGAAAGGCAACTGCAAACATTGGGACTCCTATATAAATGAGTGTGCTTTACGTTTGAGAGAGACATTGGAAGAAGAGGTTTGACAAAAGGTAATGGGTTGGCAGTTCTCAGAGATATCCATGACCCCCAAGGGTGTCCTAATTGTGCTGTCTGATGACTTTAGATAAATATCACTTCAAAGGAAATAAAAAGTGTTAGACTGGGTCAGGTGTAAGGGAAAACATATGTTTTGATCAGGTTCTGATATAAAATACAAGTACATTTCACCTGAAAAATGGGAAGATATGTACTTAGACCATCAGTCAGCACATGACCAGGTCATATACATTAACAACCATGAAAAAATGGCCCATTCTGTAGAAATCAACGATACATGGCTGCTATTACAAGAGCAACTTATGTTAGGTCAATATGTCCATATCCATGCATGCAACTCCACTGCAGTGATTCCAGTGTATCAGTTGACCATCGCTTACACAGCAGTAGGTCAGTCTGCAGTTGCATACTGGCTGTCCATTACACTGTGACGAACAGATATATATTCATACACAGACCATGTACCAGTGAGTCCTGGTGCTTTGTCCACTTTTCTAAAGACCACTGCTATGTCAGTAGGGGACAAGAACAGCCAACAATCTCAGATTAGTATCCACCTATCAACTACTGGAAGCAAGTCCCCCCTAGCAGTGTGTCAAAGAGGAGTCATTTAAACTGAGCTTGTCAGCTCTCTGTTACACCATGTGCACCATGCATGTATGCATGACCAAGTGTGTATACAAACACACACACTGTACATTTCTACAACAGAATCATGCAGGGGCAATGTTGCTGGAGCAATTTATATTTTATTACTGCTTATTTCCATGGCAGGAAGAAATATATGCTGACACATATTGGCCATCACCTTCCCAACATTTTCATCTTTCTACAGTTGAGAAGTCAATGACTATTTCTCTGTAATTAGCTGACAGACTGTCCTCCCAAACCATAATTTATACCTTGGAATAACTTCTGCTTTATCTGGCCTCTCACACCTGGCTATATATTTTTGGAACATGTGTGACCACAAAACTTGGCACTGAGAGATTGCCAAATTTCATCTGACATCAGAGTAAAGATTGCAAGCAGATGTTCTATTAAAATACTTTTTAACAGTGCCTTTGATTTTTAGTAAGAAAACTGATTCATATAGGTCTACTATCACAACCTGTAAACTGAACAAGGGTTACATTGTCTGGACTGAATGTAGTTGGTTAAAATATAAGGCACAATAGGAATCATGATGGAATCAGTCGTGTTAAAATCTTTTTGTATGCATTGTAAATGTTAGATATGGGGATTCTGCAAGAAATGTTATTCTGTCTTTATACTGATGAATTGATGATAGCAATGATAGTAGCTATTTCAGAAGACCATGATGTTTACCAGTTATGTCTAAACTGCATTGACAATTTGGTTATGATAAATAACAATGGCAATAAAGAATTAAACCAAATACATTTATTTTGGACATTGTAAAGTTATTAATTTCAGTTAAAGGGAATAACTGGTGAATCTGTCGATATTTGTAAAGCTCTTGGAATTATGGTAGGTGGGTACTTTTCCTTTAATGAGTCGGGTGAGGGACAGTTATAAGCTGATCAGCTGTATTATTAGGAACAATAGATAAAATCAAAGCCCAGGGCTTCAGATTTTTGTAGTGGTAATCCATGAAGAGTGGTAGCAGCAACTAAACTAAAAGACTTCTCCAAAGCAGATTATACCCCTTAAGGGATGTTGTAAATAGTTTCTCTGCACCTCCCCCCTCAGATGGATCTGGCAACTATGCAGAGTTCTACACCAGTGCTTTATACAAACTCCTGTATAACTGCATTGGATTAGCTGTACCTAATAGGACCAAAACAAGCACCTCAAGGAAGAGCAAACCTGCCTGATGGACAACTGCAATTAACAGGCTTTATAATAAGAGGAAGAAAGTGTTATCTAAGAGTAAGAGGGAGTGAGCCCTAAACTGGAAGCACTCCCTCATCAGCTTAAACAAACAAGTAAGATTTCTTGTGAGCTATAAATCCAAATTAGCTTCCTCAACTAATTTAGTTACATCTGTAATCTAAAAGGAAAGGCCCAGATTTGTGCAGAACTGGTAGTTAAATTATACCACATGTACTGAGCCTGTGGACATGGCTAACCTGTTGTCTGACAGGTTCTGTGAAAACTTCTCTCCCCTGTTCCTGCCACACATACCCCATGACATCATGCCACCTGTCCCCTACCTTGTATCTGTAAAGAAGTCGTTAACGCTCTAAAGCCAGGAACACAGCATCTATGGGACCTGATAACATCCCAGGCTGTATCCTACAAGGGCTCCAACAAGAATTTGCAACACCATTGGGTACTCATTACAATCAGTCTAAGCACCGGCTTCATCCCAGCTGAATGGAAAATGACCTCTGTTATTCCTTTTCACAAGGGTGGGGCTTCCACTGACCCCAGGAGCTATAGACCTATTAGCCTAATTAGCCTTATCTGCAAGGCCATAGAGTGAATCATCATGGACCTTATCAACAAAGACATAAGTAATCTCCAAACACTTGACCCTACTCTGTTTGGATTTGTCAAAGGGAGATCATACTTGTTAAACCTGGTGGACTTCTTCGAGACAGTCACCAAAGCCTTGGACGAGGAGAAATCTGTGCATACAGCCTACCTAGACTTAGCCAAGGCATTTGACACTATTCCCCACTCAGGCATCATTAACAAATTCACCCAGCTAGGTATCAACCTTTATATCGTTAGATGGGTCGCTAACTGTCTCACTGATAGAACCCATATAGTAAATAGGGGACTTCACCTCCAACAGCGGACCTGTAACCAGTGATGTTCCAGAGGGATCAGTCCTGGGACCTTTACTGTTTGGAATCTGTTTCTCCGAAGTACATGCAAAAATGAAAGGTCTATGGATGACTAAGTTTGCTGTTGACTGCAAACTGGGAGCAGTCATAGAATCTCCAAATTATGTCAACATCCTACAAGAGGGTCTTACACAAACAAATGATTGATGTCAAAGTCATGGCCTTAAACTCAATGCAAAAAAAATGTATTATAATCCCTATTGATAAGGGTGGTGTTCCTGATAACTACCACATCAATAGCAACGTCTTAAGCACGCACTTTGTGGTGAGAAACCTGAGCACTCAGGTTGACAGCAACCTCCATCATGTCTTCATAGTGGTAAGAATGGTATTCTATATTGCTGTTCTCATAAGTAAAGGCATTGCCTCCAGAAAAAAAGAAGTTATAACCTCTCTGTACTGTTCCCTTATCAGGCCAATAATGGAGTACAATGTCCCTTTTGGTATGTACCATTCCAAGCACCTGCAGCAATTGGAGAGACCATAAAGGTTCCTCACAAGGAAAGTTCTAGGTATTCAGCATCTGTCCTATGTGGATCATGTGAAATCACTGTCACTTTATTCTGTTTCATACAGGCTATTCAGAGGCGATCTCTGCCTTGCATACAAAGCAAACTCTGACCCTGCATTATTAGAAATGCTGTATCTCCCTAAGTCAAATAGTACACTGGTTACTCGCTCTAAAGACCTATGTTACATTAATAGAACCTGCTGGAGGGACAAATTTGTCTCCCAGAGGTTACCACATGTTTGGAACAGACTCCCGTTTCATGTTAAACAGCGCACCTCATTGGCCCTCTTTGCAGTCCCATGGGTTCCACCTGTGTTCCTCTTGGACAGTGGCAATCGGTGCTGATCACGGAAATAAGGGTGGAACTTGGCTCGGCTTGTAAGGGCCCTAGGGCCATTAGCCGAGTAACTTCCTTTGATCCTATGTGATTATGCAATTCCATCTTTCAGGATGATTATGAAAAAGTGTTTTATTAAACACGCCTCCCCATTGCAAAAGCCTAACATGCTTAATGCATCAGTCATAGGAGGAAAGTTCATACACAGATAAAAGGCATTACACATTTGCATGTTGGCAGGTTTCATAGAAATGAATCTGAAATAACCTAATTTGCATACTAAATGTGTAAATGGCCCTGAGCATACTCTAGTAAGCAGAAATTTACTATGAAAATACAGAGTTGTGAGGGGATGGAAAAAAGGAATATGTACTGACATACATTTTAAAAGCAATTATTAACTTTACTTAAAGAAAATTATTTTATTGTATTTTAGTGCTTCTGCATACATAGAAATACCACAGAAGGGGTTATTGGGTGAAATGTTTAATTTTGATGTCAGTGAAGTGCTTTTGCATTCATGGACATACTACTGAAGGGATCACTAGAAGAAATGTTTCATTTTGGAGTTAGTGAAGTGCTTGTGTAAACATGGACAAACTATGGAAGAGGTTGTTGATAGAAATGTTTCATTTTGGTGTCCGCAAAGATCTTGTGCATACACAGACAGACTACTAAAGGGGGTCATTGAGGGAAATGTTTCATTTTGGTGTCAGTGAAGTGCTTGGGTGTACATGGGCTAACAGTTCAAGGGTTCACTTGAGGAAATGTTCCATTTTGGTGTATGTGCGTACCTAGTGAAACTACTGAAGGGATCTCTTCAGGAATTTTTTTTATTTTGGTGTTTGTGCGTACTTGGACATACTACTGAAGGGCTTGCTGATGGAAATGTTTAATTTTGGTCCTTGTATATATTTGGTCAGTAGTCTGTCATGGATTATTTTATCCTTTCTCACTGTCACCAGTGTTTTGTCATCACCAGCAATAACTCAAGTATCCTCTTTGTTAAACAATGAATGTTTTTGCTTAAAATTATCTAGTCTTATATTGTCTTACTAGTTTTTGCCTCATAATTGCATATATCATCAGCACTGCCTTTTTCCACATTTACTGCTGATATTTTACTTCTAAGGGTTTATGTCTACACCGGTGTTTTGGGGCAGAATATTGCTAATGCATTTCTGAGCATCTTCCCTTGGTTGGTTTAATCATCTGTCAATGAAACCTATATATTTGTGTCCCAGATGCTAAATGCCCCTAACAGACAGACACAAAATATAATGCTAGTACAGGCCACTATTATGCCAGTCATTATCAAAGATAAATTTAGAGTGCTTCTCCAATTACTCTGCCATTCACTAAATGACACAATGCAAAGCACCCTGAACTTCTAGAAATATGTAAACTGAAGCAGAGGAACAGACATTAGTCAGTTGCAAATGGTGACTCTTAATTTTGCTACAATGGAGAAAGAGGGAGATAGACTTTTGATGTTGATGTTACATGCATCCTAAAGGATAAAGTTTAAAATTAGTCCTGAAAATTATAGCTTTGCCTAGCTAGATGGTTGCACTGCTTTTGTTTCTCCCATCTACTTAGAATTCTTGATACAACTGACAGTATTTCTCTGCTACAAGCCCAATACACTGGCTCTTATGAACACTTTTGTAAGATCTAGAATCATTTCCACCAAAATACTGTCCTATTTTCAATATATTTTACATAGATAAGCATCACACATGGATTAGTAGTATGATCATTGTTGACAAAGACTATACAGGCATATTCTCTTGTCTATTTAGTTCACATTCTCATCAGGTAGGATTAATTTCCTCCATTTAGTATATATACAGTGCACCAAAAGACTTACTTAGCTTGTCAGTGTACTCCATCAAACTCCACAAAGTTATACTTTATGCTGTAGTGGCTAACCTAACATTGGATGGTCAGTTTCATTCCATTTCTCCTACCAGCCTGATTGACATGGGTATCCTGAACCAGTGTAGCAACTACCTCATGTACTCTGACAACCATCTACTCCTAAATCACCCACGTATAATTTGTGAGAGATGCATCTACACTAAGAATCTGGAATAACGGCTCTTTCATGCATAGAACAGCATACTGAACAGGTTGTCAGCTCGCATACTACACCTCCTACACAAACTATGCACTCAACACATAACACATCATACGCAGATGTACTCACCAGAAACCATCCAAACACAAACATGCTGCACCTAATACAGCACCTACAGCACTCAATACACATAGAAAGACAAGCACCCGTGTCTCACCAAATAAACCTTTAAAACATATCACATCTAAACCAAATTTTGTAGTCATACATGACTCCATTGTGAGACACACAGATGTCCCACTCACCAGGCTGGACAAGGAGAAGGGTATGGTCAGCTCTCTGTTAGGTGCCAGGATCCGTCAGATCACACATACACTCAAGTCTTATCAACAAGAAGTACCATTATGACTCCGTCATAGTTTATGTTGGTGTGAATGACTTGAGGTGTACCTCACCGGACTATATGAAGATAGACATGACTGAGCTGTATGAATATATGTCCCAGGCAGTTATGTTCCTACCCTTGAGCAACATTCTACCCTCACTTAGGATGATACCACAATATAAGCAAATTATGATTGACTTCAACAATTGGCTTAGTTTGTGGTGTCATTTTAAGGGAGCCCAGCTTCTGTTAGCCTGGGATGACATGGTTGATAGACCACTCTGTTTTGCCATGGATGGTATTCACCTGTCACCTCTAGGCTTTCGCTTAATGGCTAAGACACTTGCCTCCCCCATAGTGCCTTTTTTAGGCAAGGTCTCAAGAACAAAATTTCTGATGTGAAAATATCACTAACAAATAAATTACAGGTTATGCTGCTAAATGCTAGGAGTTTAACTCAGAAACTACACTCTCTGGAAGCACTCCTCTCACTGGAAGATGTTGACATCTCTGCAGTCACAGAAACTTGGTTCAGAGCTGCAGAGAGTACCCGACCTTGCACAGCTGTAATGCCTTCCACACTTTCAGACCGCAAAATGAAAGTCTGAGAACCAGAGGAGGAGGAGTATCTATCTTCATCAAAGATAAATACACCTCTATTCTGGTTAGACAGGAAAACTCCATGGAGTTACTCCAAGTTTAACTAACTGTGGGTAAGACCACCCTTCACGTCATCGTTAGATATAGGTCCCCTTCAATGAACCAAGATACCCAATCTACATTTTTAGACCTACTTGAGTCAATCAAATTAAAACCAAACACTCTAATCATGGGAGAGTTTAACTATTCCTCCATTGACTGGGAAACTTATACGAGTACCAACATGCTTGCACAAAGGTTCCTGGACTTTGTTAATATTTATGCCTTGGAACAAATAGTATGCAACCCCACAAGGAGTTGAAATACTCTAAACCTGCTCCTCACCAACAGGGGTAACCATTGCACCACCACAAGTATAGGACCCTCACTGGTTAAATCTGATCACAAATCAGTCACATTTGAAGTAGCTATAACACCTGAACCCTTCTTAGATGAAATCAGG
The DNA here is from genome assembly GCF_019279795.1 of Protopterus annectens. NCBI lineage: Eukaryota > Metazoa > Chordata > Ceratodontiformes > Protopteridae > Protopterus > Protopterus annectens. The sequence continues at coordinate 800,929,322 of NC_056746.1, forward strand.
CTAACAAATTTCACCGAAGCTAATTATACCCTCCTAAGGGATGGCATAAATAATTTCCAAACTCTTGTTCCCACAGATGGCATTGACTAATATAATAAGGTATATACAAATGCCCTGTACAAACACTTATTCAAATGTATTGACACAGCTGTACCTGATAGGATCAAAATAAGATCCTCAAGAAGAAAAAAAAAGCCTCCATGGTGGACTCCTAGTATTAATAAGTTATACGACAAGAGGAAGAAGTTGCTAAGAATAAAAATGAGAGGTGCCAGCACTGGAAGAACACCCTCCTCTGTATGAATAAACAAGACATCTTGTAAAATTCTCTAAGGGCAACTTCAAAAAAAAAAAATTAGCAACTATAGCTGGCATCTATCCTTTCATGTTTGCCATGAGAATAGCATCCCAATTTCTAACAAAGAGTTACATTAGTACTGATCTCTCCCTTATAATCACTTTAGAGTGGACAGGAAATGCACATGACCATCTTAATAAAATACAAGAGATAGCAGTATAATAACCAGCAAAAGGTATAAAAGAAACAATCCAATATAGTTCTCTTCAAGGGGTTGTTCAAGAAATTCCAAAGCTTTCTCCTACCAAGTTCTTCTGATATAGCTAAATAATCCAGTATTTGTCTTGACTATATTATATCTATGCACATATTCACCACATCAATTACAGCTATCAGTTCAGCTTTGTTAAAGGCAGATCATGTCTACTAAACCTGGTTGACTTCTTCGAGACAGTCACCAAGGCTATAGACGAGGGAAAGGTTGTTCACACAGCCTACCTTGACTTCACCAAGGCTTTCGACACCATTCCCCACTCAGGTATTACAGAAAAACTCACCAGTCTGAACATAAACCCCTATGTCACGAGATGGGATGCCAACTGGCTTACAGACAGAACTCACACAGTAAGAATAGCGGGCTCCAGGTCCGACTGTAAACCATTCACAAGTGGTGTCGTGCAAGGCTCGGTCTTGGGACCTGTACTGTTTGGCATATACTTCTCAGAAGTACAGGCAAACACAGGAGGACTATAGCTAACCAAGTTCGCCGATCACTGCAAACTGGGACCCATAATTGACTCTCCGGCTGACACGGACATCCTCCAAAAGGGCCTTACTGAGACGGACAACTGGTGGTCAAAGTCATGGCCTCAAGCAAAAGGCCAAAAAATGCATAGTTATCCTGTTTGGGAAAAACAAAACACCCATGAATTACCACATAGTTGGCAGCCCCCTTAATACAGAAGAGGTAATAAGAGATCTGGGGACCCAGGTAGATAGTAATCTCTCCTTTGACAATCATATTGCCAAAGTATTTAGGAAATCCTTCTATGTGGCCCATCTAATTACTAAAGGGTTCGCATCTAGAAATAGAGGTTATAGTGCCCCTTTGCTCGTCACTCATCAGACCCTTCATAGAGTACAATGCCCCATTTGGGATGTACCTCACAAGACACTTCCAACAGCTGAAAAGACCATAAAAGTACCCCACCAAGAGGATTACTGGCCTCAAACATATGTCCTATGCAGCCCGACTGAAATAACTCCAGCTGTACTCAGTGGCATATCGCTTACTCAGAGGTGATCTCTGCCTGACTTACAAAGCCATGTCCAACTCAGAATTGATGGACATGCTCCACATAAAGAAATCCAAGTCACTGCGAGCCACAGGCTCCAGTGAGCTAAACCTCGCCATAACAATAAATAGAACATGCTGGAGGGATAGATTCCTGTCACAGAGACTCCCCATGCTTTGGAACAAAATTCCTAACTACATTAGGCACAGCCCCTCACTAACACTCTTCAAGACAAACCTTGACAAGTGGATAGGTAACAGAAAATACACCCCTGGGATCACTTCATTGGCTCTGCTTGACAGAGGATCAGTTAATTAATCAATGGGGCAGCAAAAGCAGAGACACTCTGGCTAGGATTATAAATGCCCTCGGGCAGATAGCCTAGTACCTACTTATGAACCTATAAAATTCTGGACCACATCTTGTCCTTGTGTCCTCTATATAGACAATGCTGAAACTGCTGAAATTAGTCTTATCAACAAACAAACAAAAGAAAAACTTTCTGAAATTTTAATTTTGCTGCACTGCTCCTGATTTCATACAACTCCAGTTTATAAAGATGGCTACTCTACTTTCCTTTGGCTCTGTTCTGATGAACCACTGCATATCTGAACATTTCCCAGACTTTTGACGTCAGTAATTATTCTTTTAACTAAATAGGGTCACTCAATTCCAGCTGTTAGCTACTGATCTATTGCTCTTCCTTTTCTTACTTCTAAAGCAGTGAAAAATGTATACGCTCCCATGTTCTTTATTATACTAACAGGCAACTTACTCTCTCACTGTCAGTATGTACCGCATGCTGACTATGGTAGTGGCACATCTTTCCTCAACATTATGTATGGCATACACTGGCTTTCTGATCATATACCAGTGTTTTGCCTGCACTTAATGCTTTTAACAGTGTATAAAATAGTTCAAAACACGGTCTATAATCCCTTTTATTCTTAGCTGCTAGCTAGGTTTGTAATGGAAAAGATACTCTCTGGTTTCTGACAGTCTATAACTACTTGGAAAATCAGTTGAAACCCTGGTTCATTGCTCCCACTATTGCTTATTGCACAGGATGTTGGAGTCTATTTTGGATAGAAAGGTCGATCATGCACATCTAGGAAACTTATAACTAATTGCAAAGAAAGAAAAACAGTTAACTGTATTGTTCAGACCTCCCATTATTTCTGTGTAGACATAGAAAAGGACTTTTTTTTTTTTTTAAACTCTGATAAGTAGAAAAGTTGATAAGCTTCTTCAGTGTTCCCACATTCCCTAGACAGACAGGAGGTGTAACTTTCATGTTATGATGGAATAGAGCATTAAATATGAAAAAGGTATAGTGTATTTATTAAAATTTTGGCTATTTATAATAGGTGGTCAAAACCTATTTTGAGGCACTCCCTCCTGCGGCTGCTAAAGCATTGGTTCATCTAACTGAGATAACAGAATAGAAGCATTGGATGAGGTGCAGACAGCATGCCATCAGATATGTGTGCTTTTTCTGTATCTGCAGAGCAAACTGAAGCTGCATTCCATTTGGGAGCAACTGTGAGAAAGTAGGTTGAGTTCCAAAAACTACAGCTTTAGTTTTAGTAGAAAAAGGTACCAGTATTTACACATACCCAAAAAACAGTGTGTGGACACCAGCATCTTTTTAGTGAGATAAATCCTCTAGTATCTCAAAAAAATATTCTCTAGAAAGATGTAGAGTTATGCAGGTGCATTTAATAAAAATGTTCATGAGTTAAAGAAATTAGCTATATTACCATTAGATATTTAAATCTGTACTAAAAATATACTTGAGACACAGTAGATATCAAACAAATCCATACATTCACACACCATTAAAATGCAGTAAAGAGGGGTCTACTTCATAACATTGAAATTTCATAACATTGAGACCATAACATTGAAAATTCAAAACACTGAAAACCCAAAACATTGAAAACTCAGAACATTGAAAGTGTGCTTCATAACATTGAAAACTCAGAACATTGAAAGTGTGCTTCATAACATTGAAAACTACATTGCACAAATAAATAATATCACCTCCACCTACAACACCACCTAACCAACAAACATGCTTTCTACTATGTTTCTGCAGGGGAGCAAGCCCCCATGCACCCCCATCCCCTGTAAATTAAATATACCAACTCCAAGATCGCACTACAGTGGAAAAAAGTTAATTCCCTAATCTTAGTGGTAAAAAGTTAATTTCCGAACCTCACTGTATCACAATCACCATACACTAAGGTTAGGAAATTAATTTTTTTCCAGTGTAGTGCGATCTTGAAGATGGTATATTTAATTTACGGGGGGGGGGCAGAGCCTCCCACATGGGGGGGTGCAGGGGGGCTCAAAAACATGGAAAGTGTGTTTTTTAGGTGGTGGTATAGGTGGAGAGGATGTTATTTGTAGTTTTCAGTGTTATGAAGCACACTTTCAATGTTCTGAGTTTTCAGTGTTTTGGGATTTAGATGTTTTGGTTTCAATGTTATGAAATTCAAAGTTATGAAATTTCAATGTTATGAAGTAGACCCATAAAGAGAGAGCACTATATGTATTAATAAAACCATGACTTCTCACCACTGGAAAAAAAACAGGTTCATGCTTCTCTGTATAATGTACTTTATTTAACTATAAATGATGCCTCTAATTTTTCCAAGTATTTTTAATGCATGCTGCTGATCATCTCTCACTAGTAATCTTAATGTTTACTGCAACTTGGTCATGACTGAAAAGGAACTCCTAATTCACTTAACTAACAATTTTTCTAATAGCAGTATTAAACATTTGTCCCTAATGTTGGTCCTTTCTCCCTCCATTATTTTTGGCTTAGTCCAGTTTTCTTGTGCATAAAAGGTTGAGAGGTATGCCACATTATCAGTTCTTCAAAATAATCATGCAAATAAAGTATTCCATTAAAAATAAAAAAAATTCATCCCCATGTCACTCATACGTCTGTAGAAAATATCTGCAGTAAAACAGTGTAGTTTACCTTATTGCAGCATGATCCAAAAACTGTTGTACAGCTTCAAATAATAAAGTAAAATAATTCCCATCAGTAACGGCAGCCAGCTGAAAACCTTTGAACGTTAGTCCCTGCAAAGTCCTTAGCAATGGTCTAATCCAATAGGAAAATAAAGCCGTGCATCAACAGTTATCAGCTAAAGAAGTTCCTGCTTTTTGTTATGGGCATTTTTATGTTCATAGGAAGGCTGGGTAAAAGGCGCGATTGAATGCTAATGCTTCCGAGGGTGTGTGGGTGTTTCCAGAGTGAAATCAGAAGAGAAGGGCGTGTACATTGGAATAATACAGAAATATGCAGTCTGATGGGTGACTTGGGGGATTATGCAAGCGCGAGAGTAAGGTTTTTTGTTTTTTTTTTAAACGTCTTGCAGTACCGATAGTCGCTCACTCACAATCACAGGAACAGAGAAAAACAAAATCTTATTTTATGTTTTTTTTGTTTTTGAGTGGTGGAATCATTGGATAGGGGAGGAAAATGTATTGTGTACAGGAAACCATATACTGCTTCCCGTAATTGTCCTTTAAATCAAACTATCCATCTCCCTGTTTTCTTTTCTGAACCTAAAAAAGGGAGATAAAGGATACCCCATACCTTGGATGTCCACAGACAACTTGTACTAGCTTGACAGAACTAAATATTTCAAATCATCAGATTAATTGTTCATTTCTTGTGAAGGCAAGAAGAATGGACAACTGGTGTCCAAGCATGCTATTTCTAAATGGTTATCTCAGGCTATTACATTTTGTTACACTCACAATGACAAATCTATTCTAGGCATTTGAATTAATCTGTGTCTTTTTGGAAAGGGTTGGATTCTAGAAGCTGCTACTTGGTCCTCTGTACATACTTTTACAAAGCACTGTAAGCTGGATTTCTTCTCTAGGTCTAGAACATGCTTTTCTAGGATGATTTTCCAGGGGGCTCCTGGACCCTTTACCTTCCACCTCGAAAAAATATTTAGCTATGGTAATCTACCATACAGCTAAAGCAACTGCAGCAGTGATCAGTATGAATATAGTACAGCCGTGTAAGTTGAACTTACCATAATAGTAGATGTTCGAATGATCACTGCTGCAGTAACTGCTCCCACCATCCCCCCTTGTTTTTTCTTTTTGGTGTGTTTTTATGCCGTGGTGGGGACTCTTTTTTGTTATTCCTAGCCCTGTTCTTTCAGAGTACAGCCTCCCTCTTTCAACTGGCAAGAAAGCTTTGAAGGACTTTGCGCCCAGCCTTTTCTTTTAGTCAGCTCACCTCGAGTTGCATGACAGTTTGGGCACATGGAAGGTGCCCTGAAGCTTTGGAAGCTGGCTGGATGTTATATCCTTGGCAGGGTTACTTAACAGCAATATTTCTAAACTCATGCGTGTTATTGCTGTAGTCTGTTATTTTGTCTTAAAACTCTACAGTTGCACTTCTTCTTCTGTGACATTTCTCCTATTCTGCCATAGTTTAACCTTTGTCAGGCTGTCTAAATAATTCCTACTACTTCTTAATCCTATCTCTTTTCTTTTATTTCCACACTATTTTTGTACTCCACTTTCATTCTATCCCTCTCCCTTGCTACATTTTCTGAAGAAAATTCTACCTTCCCTAATAACTCCCAAATAATTTACACTACCCATTCACTAAATTCCTCTCAGTTTAACAGATAAATGGGGAAGCGCCAATGTCTCATTTTGATTTCATTACCCTGCATTTTTATTTTAGATATCACTGGCACATGATTTGAAATAGTTATTGAATGCATATCAAAACCTTCAATTAAATGCATGTGTGCCTGTAAAATATCATTGCTGTCTAGCTTAGCCTAGTTGTTGTACCTTGGGGAAATAATATGTAAATTCTCTCTGAGTTCCTACTACTGAATTCATATCTTCCATACCAAATATTTTCATAAATTTCTTCAAAGATTTACCCTTTTTTGTTATTTTTTCCCCTTACAACCTCCCCAGATACATCCTCACTGTTACAAATCAAATTCCAGTCTCCAAATATAAGTTATATTCCCTGTTCAAAGCTGATTATTTCTCCAAGAATGTTGTTAAGTTCCATTGTAGCAGTTTTAGGTGGAATATAAAAACGCCAGCATAATCCTCCTCCCTTTCTAGTAGCCCCTTACTACTAGAAATCTACAGTTATCTTTTCCCCCTCTTCTATCACTGTTGAAGCTCCTCTATCAATTAATGTAAGTGCCCCATTTTCTAGATATTCTACTAAATAACCATCCTGAAATCATTTCTTTATGAAATTCACATGCCCAGTTCTTGCCAAATGTGTCTCCTTTAGCATAGCTATTTTCACTCTGCATTTTAATATAGTTCACTACTTTCTTTTTTGTATATACCTGTGAGACCATTCACATTTAAAGATCATATGGAATTTGTTGTCATTATGATAAGAAGTTTTTATTCCCATCTGTTATATATAATAGCATTTTTAAATGTCTCGTGTTTCAGCTTTTGCATTACATGCATACACTAATGTTTGGCTGGTTGATCTTTTATACAGTTGTTTCTTGACATCTCTGTTTGAACTTATGTTACATCTTACAAAACTTTTTGTTTTACTGAAAACTCTCAAACAAAAAAACAAGTACACATCCATAACCTATTAACTTAATACAAACCCACAAAACTATGTACATCTTCAAATAATGAAGTTTAACCCTCCTGATAGGAACAATTATCCCAGATTGACAGCTACACTGACAGGCTTGAAATTACTTACAATGAATGATCTGATGTCAGTTTTTGTTTTACCCTCAATTGTTGGGTTCGGATCTCGAGCTTCTCCCTTACCCATAATGCATCAACCCCTAACATACCTCAGATCTTGTTTGCCACTTTTTGTGAAAAGACGTGGTTAGCCTGAGCTCTCAAGTCTTCTAACAATAAGTGATGTTCATCGTGCATTACAGCTGCAGTAGTTACATATGGGTTTCACCGAATTCCAAAGTCTTGGTCGGCGTCGGTTGTTGTCGTACTCTTCTGGCGTCAGGAAGGCTAGAGTATAAAGGACACAGCCCGCCATCTTCTTCAGTCTTTTAAGCAGTTCGTCGTGCGGCCAGCTCTGAATGAATAAAAAATTTTCGGACCGAAGTCTTCATTAAAGCTAAGTACGAACCTTTTCTTGCCTCAGACCGATGTCAGAAAAAGTTAATAATTGTATTTCTTGTGGGAAGCAAAATAAGGATTTCCATTCCCTTTGCATACCTTGTTTGGGCCCAGACCACGGCGTCTCGGGCTGCGGCTTTTGTGCTACTTTCAATAAACATTATTTTGGGAAAGCGTTTAACTATAAAATGTCGTCGGATACTCCGACTACCGCTATGAACTGGTCTCCGCTCCCGTGGGCGGTTCTCAGTTCGGCGGGGTCTTCTGTGCCTGAGACCGCTGGTTCTTGACCCTTTCCCAGACTACTACCGAAGCACCTGCTCATGATGAACCCACCAATGTGGATAGATCTACATCCACTCATGGTGTATTTCGGCCTTCATCTTCCTTCTCCATCAAGGCCTTTACCAAAGCAAAATCAGCCAAGCAACTTTCCTGCCCCTTGCCTCCAAAGGCCCAGACCTGGGCCGCCTAAAAGCACATGCTTAAAATGGCTGAAGACCTGATCACTCTTATTAGAGGCTCACAGGCCCCTGACAAGAGACCCAGAGGAGAGGATTCTCCTCCTTCTGACCAAGATTCCATTTTATCAGAACATTCTGATGCTGAGGAACAGTCTTATTCTCCTTTGAGGATTGGGATGCAGAGCAGTCCATTCCTTCTGTATCCCCCTGAGGATTTTTCTTTGGGGAGACTTTACACTCCTTGAGAGAGCACTTCCATTGGGAAGGCCAAGATTTCTCCGACTCAAGAAAAGGCTCAGGGAATTCCTATGGTTACCTCAGCATAGGCCTCTGGCTATTCCTCCTGTTTTGGAGGTTTTAGATGATGTATATCGGAGGCCTGTTTAAATCCTGATTCTCTGCCTCCTGCACCTGTTAAGCCTGATAGGTATTACAGAGTTCCTAATTCTCATCAGTTCCTCTATAAAGGCCATAATGCAGATCCTGAAACTATTTCTCAAGGCCCTAAAGGAATTAAGGCTTCCAAGAACCCATTGCCTTCAGAAGGGAATCTAGATCTCTAGAAAGGTGGGGAAAAGTTTACACTTGACCACACTTGCCATGAGGGCCTTAAACTGCCAGTTTCATATGATTAGATATCAGCAATTTCTGTTATCACAATTAAAACAAAATGTCACAGCCTGAACAACCAGATTTAAAAGAGTTGCAGGATATGATGCATAGTGCTGAGCAAGTGGGCAAGCACACCTTACAATGTGGCTATGATGCACTAGAGGCCTCAAGCAGTCAGCCGCCACTGCATGCATGGCTAAGGGAACAAAATCTTCCAGATCAAGTGAAAGCAAAATTCTGGATGCACCTTTACATAAGGATGTTCTTTTGGTGGTAATGCTGAGGATATTTAAATGGAAGAAAAGGCAAAATCTATGCAAACTGTCAAAGCTTTCTTACAGGTTCAGCCACCAAGGTTCAGCAGGAATTGGCCATCAAAAAACTGGTCCTTTCAACGACTGACAAAGCCCAAAGGGGCAGATACAGGCGGAAGGGGCAGAGGACAAACAAGGACCCTACAGAGGCAGACAATGGCAATCACCTCGCCAAGAAGTGGTGGCGACAGTGCACAGCAGTACAGAAAGCAAACTCAATGACTCCCTCATTTCCATGCCAAGCAGAATTCAACTGGCAGCACCTTTGGGAGGAAACTAGCACTATTTGCAAACAATTGGCATATTGTCACAACAGACAAGTGGATTCTGGACATAATAAACAGAGGCTACAAATTTCATTTCCACACTCTTCCAAAATGAGAGGCATGCCAAACCTACCACAAAATCAAAGGGTAGAGGCACAACTACAAATTGCAAAGCTCCTAAACATGGGGGCTATACAAAGGTACCCACGCACCAACAAGCACAAGGTTTTATTCGAGGCTTTTCTGGTGCCAAGAAAAGGAAGCGACTGGAGACCAATTCTGGACTTATCCATTCTCAACACATTTCTTCTAGTGCCAAAATTCAAGATGCTCACACTACAGCAACTCCTTCCATGCTGGGCAAGGGGTTTGGCTGGTAACATTGGACCTCAAGGAGGCATACCTGCATGTCCCAATCAGACAAAGTTGCAGAAGATACCTCAGATTTCTTGCAGGTTCAAAACACTATCAATTCTCTGCATTGCCCTTTGGCTTATCTACTCGCCCAGAGTATTCACCAAGTGCCTGGCATCAGTGATTGCATACTGCAGACTTCAAGGGATACAAATTTACCCTTATCTGGACGACTGCCTGATCCAAGCGGACAGCAAACTTCTCAAACATCTAGCATGTGACACGTTTACTGCTTTCTCTGGGATACACCATCAACAAGGAGAAATCAAAACAAACACCCTCTCAGAAAATTACCTTCCTGGGTGCCAACTTGGACACAAACACTCAGATGGCTTACCTAACAACAGAAAAACAAGGGCAATTATCTCACTACTTCAAAATACTTGCAAAAGTACCAGGCTTACTGCAAGGAAAATCCTGCAGGCTCTGGGATTCATGGCATCTTGCATTCTTCTAATCCCATGTGCAAAGCTGCACATGAGGAAACTTCAATGGTACCTAAAAAATCTATGGTCTCAACACAGTCACAGCTTAGAAGTGGAGATTCCAATAATTCCCTGCCTACAAAAGGAATTCATATGGTGGGCTCAAGCATGCAAAGTAAACAAAGGCCTCCCATTCTGCAAGCCTCAAGCTACACAAGTCATAACCACAGCTCAGATTACACATGAAGGACAGGTGCATTCAGGGCAGATGGCACAAACCAGAAAAGCACCTTCACATCAATCAAAAAGAAATGCTGGCAGTAATAAAGGCATTTTCAGCTTTCAGAGAATTCTTGCATCCAGGACAACTGCTCATAAGAACAGACAACACCACAGTAATGTGGTACATAAACAAACAAGGAGGGACTCACTCATACCCCTTGTGCAGATTAACCATGACTCTTTGGAATCTAGCTCTGGAAAGACAAATAGAACTCCAGGCGCAGTACCTACCAGGAATGGAAAACACACTGGCAGACACTCTGAGCAGGCATATGACAGACCTCACGAATGGAGGCTACATCCAGCGTATTCACAGAGATTGTTCAAGCATGGGGAAGGCCAGACATAGACCTTTTGCCTCCCACAAAATCATCAATTAAAAAGTTCTGCTCAAGGACCTTCCACCCAAAGGCTTGGAAAATGGGCGCCCTTTCATTCACATGGACCACTTGGTCAGTTTATGCATTCCCACCACTACCTCTGCTGCCCAAGGTGCTTCTGAAAGCAAGAACAGACAAGCCAAGGATGATACTGATTGCTCCAGATTGGCCGAGACAACATTGGTATCCACTACTGAGGAACCTAACACACACTCCTCCGTGGCCCCTGCCTCTAACACCTCTACTACTGGGAGAACAATTTCAAAACTCTTCACAGTCAGCTGAAAACTCTCAGTCTAGCTGCATGGAAAATCCCTTAACTTCACATCAGGCACTACTCTCCAAAGAAGTGCAGGATGTCATTTTGGAGGCTAGAAGACCATCTACAAGAAAAAAAATGGAAGCGGTTTTGCTGTTGGAATGAAGAAAGAGGACAGGATCCTAGAAAATTAAACCTGCCTCAGATATTACAGTACCTGACTGAACTTTTGAATAAGGGACTTTCCTTTTCCTCAATCAAGATACATGCCTCAGCAATATCTGCAGAATTCAACATGGATCCTCCTTTATTCTCACACCCTCTACTCGACAGTTCCTCAGAGGGGCTAAGAACATAAGGCCTCCAAGGAAACAGCCAGTACCAGCTTGGGACCTTAACTATGTACTAGAAAATTGACATTACCTCCTTTTGAACCAGCTGCTCAGAATTACAATATTTGTCCTGGCAACCAGCTTTTCTACTGGCGATCAGTTCAGTTTGTAGGGTTTCTGAGTTACAGGTCCTCATGGCGGTGCAGCCATTCCTAATTCTCCGTCAGGACAGGGTTTCCCTCTAACCCCTCCTTTATGCCTAAAGTAGTATCAAGGGTAGCCCTAAACCAGGCCATCCACCTTCCTACCTTCTACTCTAATCCTCAAAACAAAGGGAAAGGCTGCTTCATTCCTTAGATATCCATAGGCAGCTACTACTTGGACAGAACCAAGTCTTTCAGAAAATCAGATCAACTCCTAGTTTCCTATGCAGTGGGGGGTCAAGGGAAACCTGTAACCAAACAGACCATTTCCAAGTGGATTGGTCACTGCATACTTTTTGTTATTCCCATCATGACTGGTATCAGATCTCACTCCACTAGGGCCACAGCCACCTCTACAGCCTTCCTCAGAGGAGTGCCTACTAAAGAGATCTTGGAGGCAGCCACTTGGAGTTCTGTACATACTTTCACAAAGCACTACCATCTGCCTTTATACTCCAGAACTAGAGCAGGCTTTGCCACTGCAGTTTTGCAGGGCATTCTAGCTCAACCCAGTTCCATTTAGTACCTACCACCCTATACATAGCTTTGGGATTCTACCCATATGTAACTACTGCAGCTGTAATGCACGATGAACATAGTACAGTTTTGTACCTACCATAAATGTAGATGTTCGGGCTATCTCCTTCCCCTCTTGCTAAGACCTGGGGGTTTGAATACCTATTCATACCTGCTGACTGGGTTATCCTACTATGTTTTATTTGCTTACATTTGTGTATTACACTAATTTATGTATTGCCTTCCTTTTGGGGCACCTGACATCTGGAGAAAGACTGAAGAAGATGGCGTCGGCTGTGTCCTTTATACTCTAGCCTTCCTGACGTCAGAAGAGTCGACAACAACCATGGGACCAAGACTTTGGACCGGGCCGGCCGAGGGGACCGCCTGCCGGCTGAAAACCCATATGTAACTACTGCAGCTGTAATAGCCCTCGAACATCTACATTTATGGTAGGTACAAAACTGTACTTTTCTTTCATAGTTTTTTCTGTCTTAAATCTTATTATATTATACCTTTTACACTTAAATACTTTCCTACCATCATTGGTAGTTATTCTTTCCCTTTCTGCTATTTCCTACATGTTAATGTAGTCTTTGATACCATTGCTGGTATCCTTTTCTTTTATTCTGTCATCTAAGAAAAAAAAATTCCTTTCTCTTTGTTGACGTTATGTCTGATAAAGGGCCTTCCAGTTTTAAAAAATGCCAAAAAGTATGGGTACAAATTGCCCCTTTCCAATGCCCATACATTGTGTTTAACGTTTGGGGGAAGATTGTCTCCAGGAAGATAGTTTGGTATGCAAAAACTTCAATCCTAAAGCCGTAGCAGACAGAAAGAATAAATTGATATTAAAAGGATTGCTTCCTTCATCCTTTGGTGAAGATATGTCTGGGGCTCAATCCCCCAAGACTAAATCTAAGGAGTCTTTGGCTAAGTCTCCGAGACCTTCTGCTTCATCAACTCCATCTTCTGAGCCACCTAGAAAAAAGCCAAAGCAGGATCCAAAGCCAGTTCTGATCCACTCTGTTTCAGATTTGACAAAAAAATCTATGGATCCAAGCTCTTCGGGTCCAAAGATCCTACCTAGGATAAGGTACCCACCATCACTGGACTCGGTGACTTCCAGGTTTCCATCTCCTTTTTTGGAGACATGCTATTCCAGGTCACCATCCCTGACCTCATCTTGTTCTTTCAGGAGTTTGACCAAAGAAGATGTGGACAGAATGATGAGATTCCTCTCAGCGCAGATACAGATGGGTCTTCTTCCTGCTCCTACCCTGCCCCAGGTCAGGAAGCTTATCCATCTACCACACCACCTTTAGCTGTTGCTTCTCTGATCCGACCAGCCATTTGAGTACCTGGATCTGAAACTTCTGGGTCTATCTGACTTGGATGTGTCTCTGTCCCACGGAGCATTAGCACTGGACAGCTCAGCTCCGACTTCCACCTTGGGGAGATTGCTCTTGAGGCAGAGGGAAGCAGTTGTACAGAAGCTTCCTTCTCAGATTGGTTGTCTTCTTCTCCCTGGAGCATTCTACCTTTGAGGCAGTGAAGAGAGTGTTTTCTGCTCTGGCAGGACAGATGGATCCAACCCCCCTCTCATCTCCCATCTGGTTTCCAGATGTCTCTGCACTTAGAGCCACATCATTCTATGCCACAGGGGCAGCCAGCTCAAGGCCCTCAGACACCTAGCAGGGTTTTATGATCACTTTCAATACTTCACTGGAACATCCCGCCGCGGAAGTCCCTAGGAAAGGGAAGTGCAAGAGGAGGCACTTGGATTACCTGCAAGAGTCAGCCACTGAGGATACTGATTTCGATGAAGGAGAAGGGTCCCCACAATCACCTCCAGAAGATGTCCTATTTGGAAACTGTCTTGAGATCCTTAAGCAGAGTGGTGGTTGGTCCTCCAGCACCCCTTCACCAGAGGAATCAGTATTTCTGGAAGCCTTTGGAGCTGGCCCATCTACCTCCTGGGTTACTCCACCTGCTGATGAGCTCATTGATTTGGTCTCTAGGCAGGCGTGGAAGGACCCTGATTCAGTTGGGCCAATCCCTAAGAGGTCAGATCGGATTCTGACTCCACCTATCGGGAAGAAATTCTGGCGCAAGTGGGTTCCCGTGGATGCTATGGTCATGGCAGTGACCACCAAGAAGGAACTTGCTGAGCAAAGTTCCTCTGTTCATCTCCCTGACAGGGAGTCTAGGGCAATGAACAGATTTGAGAAGTATGTGTATGCTTCAGCAACCTTCGCCCATTGGTCGCTGACCTATTTGGCACACTTTACCAGACTACAAAGGGACTTGATCAAGGAACTTTCAAAATCCCATTCAGGGACCACTACTGCTGAAGCTCAGTCTTCTGTGGCCTCTCATTTGGCTACTATTCAGTCAATTTCAGATTTGTTCATAAGACTTATCTGACATGCAGCTGAAGGTGGCTCAAGGGCATTTCCATTAGGAGGCATACCTGGATGCACTTATGTAATTTTATGGAGCCTTTCAAGTCCTCATTTGTCAATGCACCCTTTGATGGCAGTTCATTGTTTGATCCAGAAGTGAAGGACACACACTCCAGGTGTGAAAAAGATGGAAAGGCCCCCCTGCAGTGGGCATATGTTTTTTGAACTCTCAAAGATCTTTTTCTAAAAATCAACAAGGTTGGACAAAAAAATGTGGTTCAGCAAATTCCAGGGTCCTTTCCAGGACACGTGTGCAGATAGTTCCCCTGAGGCAGAGGGGGGAACTGAAATGGATGATGCCCACATAGCAGAGAAGGCCCACAGAAGCAAGGGTCCAGACAGTCTTTCTCTGATAGACCTTATCAGCGCTCCTGAAAGGAGGCCTGAATGTCCCCCTATGGAGGCAATCGGGGTCGACTATCCCTGCATCAGAGAGCCTGGCTAGATATAGCAAAAGATACTTAGGTGCAGAGGATTATTTCCAGAGGTTAAATAATTCCTTTTTCCCTTTCACCTCCATCTGTGAATAAATTCCCCAGGGTTCCACCCAGTCAGAGGAAAACAGCAGCATTAGAAATACAAAAGCTGATAGAAAAAAAAGTCTCATCCAAGGGGTTTCACCAGACCAGACAGAGCCTGGAACTTACTCAAGATTCTTTTTGGTGCCAAAGAAAACAGTGGACTGGAGACCAATTCTGGATCTCAGCAACTTGAACAAGTCAGTTGCTGACTCAAAGTTTTGGATGGTCATGGTTCAGACTATCCTGCCCTTTTTGGGCAAGGATGACTGGATGTGCTCAACAGAACTTCAGAATGCATACTATCACATAAATATGAACAAACGCTGCAGAAGATATTTACACTTCTGGCTGTAAGCCCATCATTATCAGTTCAGAGCACTGCCCTTTGGCCTCACCATAGCCCCCAGGGTGTTCACCAAATGCATGACAGTGGTAGCAACTCATTTGAGACTGCAGGGATTCTGAGGGTTTCCATATTTAGACAACTGGCTCATTATTGCCCCAACCAGGCATCTACTAAAAAGAACAAGAGATTATGTACTCCAGACTTGTTCTCGTCTGGGGATTTCCATAAATTACAACAAATCTCAGTTCCAACTGACTCAAACATTGGAATTTATAGGGATGATGTTCAACACAGTATCAGTGACAGCTTCTCTTCCTCTAGCAAGAGTGCAAACTGTCAGATTCCAGGTCAGGAAAATAGTTCACAGCACCCAAATTTCAGCTTGGTTGATTCTTCAAGCCTTGGAGTCAGTGTCAACTGTCAGAATTTTAGTACCCCTAGCAAGATTTCATATGTCAAATAGACAACATGTCAGTAGTTTGGTACATCAACAAACAAGGAGGAACCAGGTCATACCCCTTGTGTCGAGAAGCCATCAGAATCTGGCAATGGGCAGTCTCATACAACTGCTTTCTGATAGCAACACACATTGTGGAAGATTCCATTGTCATTGCAGACAAATTGATCAGGTTTATTCTACAATCTCACATGTGGTCTCTCAACAGGAATGTGACAGAAATTATTTTCCATCGATAGGGCCAGCTTTGCTGCAGTCGTTTTGCTTCTCCCCTAAAGAACAAGTGCAGCAGCTTCTTGCCCTGATCCTCCCTTTTGAGGAATGACTGAGGGACGCTCTACTCCATGATTGGCCCCCTGGTCACCTCTATGCTTATCCTCTAATTGCCTTGATCCCCAAATTTTTGACAGATTTGGTTCCCCTTCCTTTGGTCTCATCTACTTTACCCACTTTGGATTCTGAATCAGATTCCAGATCTCCTGTCTCATCTGACACACATGATTCATCCGGACATCTTAAACTTCAAGCTGACAGCATGGTTTCTCCAATTCCTTTAATAGCCAGGACAACTGATGCTCTCTTCCCCTGTCAGTCACATACCTTTATCTTCCTGTAAGGCTTCTGCAAGAAAACTTTACAAAAGTAATTGGAAAAGGTTCATTTTTTGAGTACAGCAGAAACGCAATGACCCCATTCTCGGCTCCTGTACAAAGTCTTCTTGGCAATAATCTTTAATGATGGAGCTAGCTGCTCAACAGTTAGAGTTCAGTTAACAGCAATCTCTAATTTTCATATTGGATTTGAGAATTATTCCTTGGCTTCATCTAATGAGACACCATCCAGCTGAGACCTCCATATAAAGATCCTACTCCACCATGGGATTTAAATCTGATGCTGCATGCCTTAATATATTCTCTCTTTGAACTAGCAAATAACTGTGATCTTAAATTACTGACATGGAAGACTGTCTTCTGTAGTGGCCATTACCTCTGCTAGAAGAATTTTAGAACTTCAAGCATTGTCCTCTTAACCTCCCTACTTGATTTTTCATAAGAACGGAGTAACATTACGTACCAATGCTTCTTTCCTTCATAAGGTAGTGTCAGAATCCAATATTAACCAATCCATTAATCTGCTTATTTTCTTTCATAAATTAGTAAACAAAGGTGAGTATATGTTACATTTATTGGATGTCCACAGAAAATTACATTTTTACCTACATAGAATGAGACATTAGAAAGACAGACCAATTATTTGTGTCTTTTGCAGATTCAAAACTGGGAAAATCAGTTGCAAAGGTAACTTTAGCCAGATGACTAATGGATTGCATATCATTTATCTACAACAAATTGGGTTTATCCTTAACAAAACCTCTAAGAGCTCAATCAACTAGGTCCATGGGAACTTCTTCAGTGTTCCTATCTAGGACTTCCATGGATGACATCAGTGCAGCTGCAACTTAGGGCAATCCTCATATCTTTATTACTCATTACAAACTAGATCTGGTCTCGAGGGGAAGAGCAGCCTTTGGCTCAACTGTGCTGAGGAATATCTTTCCTTAGAGTACAGCTGGAAATTTAAGTAGCTGGGGACACTGTCCCACCAATTAAGGATAGAATGAAAATTGACAACATCAGATAAAGAAGTTATGTACTCACAATTACATCCCATCTGTGTTTCCCATTTTCATTCTTCCTCAATTCCCCACCCACCAGTCCTCAGACCTTTTCACAATTGGTTTCTAGAAGAATGAGAGTTTTATAAGGACACAACTGTCCTTCATGTTGAGCTCCAGATACACTGTAGCTTCTTCTATTAAGACTTTTATAGTAGTCTTTCCTACTTTATGTCAAACAGCACACAAGATCTGAGGTATGTTAGGGGTTGGTGCATTATGGGTAAGGGAGAAACTCAAGAGCTTTTTTGGTGGCCACGAGCTAAAGTAACAGCAGAGCCAGATCTGAGGATCGGATCCAAACACAACAGTTGAGGAAGAATGAAAATGGATACCAGAGATGGAATGTTATGGTGAGTACATAACTTATTATGTATGCTAGATGCATGGTACAGCCTGTGCTTCTACTTACACAAATACTGTCTGGTTTTGTTTTATCTTTATCCTCTCCCAAATGTAAAAAAAAGTAACTGTCTGTCATGAGTTATATAGTGCTGCCAGTTTTGTGGTTTGAAGTAACTTTTTAAATCTTGTTCACTGCCTTTGTACCTCAAGGTATTCTTTCCACCTTCCAACCATAAAAAATGTGGAAATTCCAATTCATTCTTCATGGAGTTATACAATAATTTTCTGTTTTAAGTCTGAGATCGCTAATGCTAGTGTCATAACAACTTTAAAGTTTTATTTAGTTCTTTTCACTTGTACTTGCAATGAAATGTAGAACAAATGAGATTTAAATGGTTATCCATTCAAAGCAGTAAATATACTAAACTTGAACTATATGCATGTATCTGTTTTGTATTATATACCATAATGTTCAAGATACACATTTCTTTTCAGGAACAGTGGCATTTGGTGTACCATAGTGATGTCCTTCCATGTCACTGTTGCAGTATTTCTTACTCAAGGGATCCACTGCCAAGGGTAACCCAACTTCCAGCCAGCATTTGGATTTTAAGGATGTAAGTCACATGCATGCTCCCCATTCACACCATAGGGCATAAAGGTGGCATATGACTCTACATACCTAAGAACATCTTTGATTGTTGGTCAGAATGCTCCTTTCTTGGTTACCAAGCCATTTTCATATAAGTGCTACTTTGGGGGGTTTCTTCTTATTTTGACTTTTTCTTTTTGTTGTGAGGTTAGATGTCATCCAGAAGGGGAAAATGTCAGTGTGAGAGACAGATTCTTCCCATAAGGACTGTCACAAACAGTTTTTGTTTTGCTTGGATGGTTCTCACAACGAATACATTGTGCCTAATTTGTCAAGCATTTGTCTCTAATACTCCATAGTCATCTCTCCTCCTTGTCCATCTACCTAGAGAACAGCGTCTCAAGTTGGTGGAGCAGGGTGCAATGGCAGACTTGTCCTGGCCCGAGGGCCTGCCATCTGCCAAGAAAAAGACCAAAAAAGTTAGGTCAGATTCAACTGCTCTACCGCCTCTCCTGGACATCTCTCTTGAGGCTGGTGAAAGCCTGGAGGATCATCCAGTTGTTCCATCTGATTCGACTGCAGCGACAGCTTCTGAGGTTGGCATGGATCCAGCTTCTGGCATTTCTTGGAGGCTATGCTTATGTTCATTGCAGATATTGAGGAGGAAACTGGGCTGATCATATCCGAGGGACCAAGGAGTATTCCACAGATTCTTGTTAGGTAGGTGATTCCCACTACGTTGACTGATTGTTGGCAAGAGTCCAAACCTCTTAGCAACTTTAGTGACATCCCTTTGAAAATGAAGCAGAAAACAATGTATATTTCCTTTGCACCTAGGGATCCTCAGCATGAATGGCAGGATTTCACACAGAGTTTGCTTAATGCACTCATGGCCTTGAAGTCTCTCCAGGGAGTTTGTGTTCCTGCCACCCTTGGTCACCTACTCTTCTTAAGAGACCTAGGGAGCAGGACTCTTCTTATAAGGAATTGGACTCTGGAGAAGAGTCTTTGGCTTACTCCTCTCAAATTCCTTCTTCATTAGACTATGGTTTTGAGGAGGAGGACTCCATTTGTCCAGATTCTCCTTTTGAGGAACTTTCTTTTGGGGATACCATCTCTCGTATGATGGAATTATTTAAATGAGACTGCACCCAGGTTTCTGACACCCAGAAGAGGTATTATGAACTCCTCTAGATGGAGCCCCTTAAGCCCTCTGCTATCCCTCCTAGACACTTTTTCAGCAGCATCTCAAGCTCCTGATTCCCAGGCCCCTGCCCCTAAAAAAAAGCTGATAGGTTTTATAAGGTGCCTGATAATCTTAAGTTTCTTTACAAATGCCCTTCTGCAGACCCCCTCTGTCATCTCTGTTTCTTCTGATAAACTTTCCAAACTGTTGCCTTCCACTAAATTACTTCCTTCTGGCAAGGACAGTAGAGCCATTTATTGTAGGGTGTACACTGCTGCTACCTTGTCCTTTCAAGCTATTAACTAACAGACCTATTTGACCAGGTATGTTTTTTCGCTCTTCTCTCTCAGGGTTTTCAGCTTATTTCTGGCCTTCCTGATTCTGAGGAGAAGGCTTTGGCCCTCTCTTTGTTAGGCTGCTCTTCTCTAGAGTTGCTGCCTTTGGTTCTGTGTTAAGACATTATTCTTGGCTTCACCTTCAACCTTTGCCTGATAATATTAAATTTATGGATATTCCTCTTGACAATAAAACTCTCTTTGGTTCTGCAGCTGCTGAGCTTTATAAGTCCCTGCAGGAGGAGGAAGACCTCAAAATATATTTTTGTTTCTCTGTTCCCAAGTTTCAGAGGAATTACCCTTCCAAGCCTGCCATTGTATGTAGACAGTCTCACCCTTCTCCCAAAGGTAAAAAGGTTCTAGAAGGACTCCTATTGCTAAGTCTACTGAGACTTCATCTACGTAGAAGCCACCTTTTCATGACAAGCCATGTTCTGTCTGAATACCTTCTTCCCTCCCTCCTATGTCAGGTTCCTTTATTGCTTCATCTTTCCTTGTCTTTTCACAATTGGTTACAGATCACTCAGGAATCTTGGGTTCTTTCCATCATATATGTCAGGGGTATTACATGGTGTGGAAATCCCGTCCCCCTTTTATGGGCATTCCTCAACTTCCTCAGGAACAGCTGCCCTTTTTTCAGATGTACTTCAGAGGCTTTTGTTTCAAGCTACCATCCAAGCAGTTTCTGTTCCTCAAAGGGGAAAAGGGTTTTATTCCAGAATGTTTCTGGTTCCCAGGAAATAAGGCACCTGGAGGCCTATTCTGGATCAATCTCAGCTCAGTACCTTTCTGAAGGTTCCTTCTATTTGAATACAGTCCTTGTTTCCTGTTCTACCTCTGACTTTCATAATCTCAATGGATCTCAAGGATGCCTATCTTCACATTCTTATTCATCCCCATTTTAGGAAATATTTGCAGTTCTCTGTTTCTTCCTTGCATTTTCTGTTCTCTGCTTTGCACTTTGGCCCCTCTACTGCTACAAGGGTCTTCATCAAATGCCTTGCTCCTGTAATTGCCTTTTGCAGGATGGGGTGATACAAATTTGTCCTTACCTGGAAGACCTGCTCTTTCAGGCTTCTTCTTCAGAGATCCTGCTTCAGCATCCCCACTATGCTATTTGTCTCTTGCAAAGCTTAGGGTTTACAGTAAGTTTCCAGAAATTATTCCTGACTCCTCCTCAGGATCATTTTTTTTTTCGGATGCAGGCTCCAGACCATCCTTGCCGCCTCCCAAGGCTTTAACTCAGATTGCCTTTTTCAGTTCCTTCTTCCTCAGGTCTCTTTTATGGCCTGGGAGTTCCTAAGGGCTCTGGGGTTCATGGTTTCTACCATTCCTATGCTTTTTCTAGCCAGACTTCATATGAGAAAGTTACAGTGGTTCCTAAGGTCAGTATTGCTTCAACATTCTCATCCTTTGGACTTTCTAGTTCTTCTTCCATGGCTTAAGCTACAGGTTTAGTGGTGGATTCATCAACTGTCTCTCAAACCAGGGCTTCCTTTTCAGCCCCCAGCCCCCAGTCCCCTCAGAATCTTTTTTTGGATGTCTCTGACATGGGGTTGGTGGTTTCTTTCTTCCCTCTAGTTCCTTCGTCAGAGGGCAGACCACATCAGTGTCAAGGAGATGAGAGCTCTCTTTCATGCTCTTCAGGCCTTCCATACTCTGTTTTTTTCCAGGGCCTCTCAAAATCTTCACAAACAATACCACAGTGATGCGGTACATCAACAAGCAAGGGGGGCGAGGTCCTACCTCTTGTGCTGACTATCTTTTCATGTTTGGGATCTGGCTGTCCAGTATCCGGTGACTCCAGGCTGTTTGTATTCCTTCAGAATAGAACCTTGTGGCAGACTGAGCAAGTCCATAACACAGACTCATGAATGGATGCTTCACAGAGATGTGTTTCTGGACATTATCCACCAGGGGATACTCTTCAGGAAGATCTTTTTGCCTCCCCTCTGAACAGACAACCTCCTCTCTTTTGTACCAGAGTCCCATGTCCACTGGCATGAAAGGTGTTTTTCCTTTTTCTTAGAAGGGGATGTTTCTTTATGCCTTCCATCCCCATCCTCTCATACCGAGGGTCCTTTTCAAGATAGAATAGGACTCTCCCAAAATGACATTGGTGACTCCCTTTTGGCCCAGGCAGCATTGGTTCCCTCTTTATCTGCACCTAGCCAAGGGCAGTCATCTCAAAGGGTGGACCTACTGACACAAGACAAGGGTCTCATCCATCCTCACTTGTCCACTCTTCACCTGACACTATGGGTGATAGGATTTTGATCCCTGTTAGGCACTTTTTTTTTTCCTGAGGACATGCTTCAGGTTCTGCAGGAAGCCAGGAAACCTTATTTGTCCAAATGGAAGAGATTTTCTGTCTGGTGTCTTTCTGTTTATGTTCCTCTGTTTCTCTGTTATTTTTGTGAATTGCTCCATGCTGTGTTGGCTTACTCTGTAGTTAAATCTGACCTTTCAGTTATTTCTGCTTGTTTGCCTTTGATTCCTCCTTTGGCTTCTATGTTTGAGGTCAATTTCTTAAAGGTATCCTTCATATTAGGCCTCCCAGGAAGCCTATTCCTCATTCCTGGGACCTTAAGTTTGTTCTTGAAAAATTGATTCAGGCTCCTTTTGAGCTTGCAGCTTTCAGCTTCCTTACAGCATTGTACCTGGAAGACTGTTGTTTTCGCCCTTACTTTAGCTAGAAGGGTGTCTGAGCTTCAGGCCCTTACGGCTTTCCCTCCTTTTTTTAGTTTTTCATACGGACAGGATATCTCTTCGTACTAATCTTTCTTTTATGTCCAAGGTGCAGTCTGCTAGTTAGAAGGTTCTTCACACCTAGGATTTACATAGACAGCTCAGACATTATTTGGATAAGAATAAAGCCATTCGTAAATTTGAGCAACTTTTTGTTTCCTTTCATCCTAGATTTCTTGGTTTGGCTGTTTCTAAGCAATTTCTTCTTGGATCTCTAAGGCCATTTCCTTTTGTTACTTTTTTCATGGGACAAACCTTTCTACTTCTGTAAAGGCTCATTCTACTGGGGCAGTGGCCTCCTGGTGCTTTTTGTAAGGGATTGGATATCAATTCCAACCTTGAGATAGCTACTTGGGCTTCTGTGCATACTTTTACTGAACATTACAAGCTGGAAGTGGTTTCCACAGATAGAGATAGATTTGGGATATTCTGCATGGTTTTCTTGAGGGCTCTCCTCCTCCCAAGTTTCCTCTTTGAGCTTTAGTACTCTCCCTTGAGTAAGGAATACAGCAACAGTGATATGGAAGAACGTAGTACAGTTGTGTTAAATCTTACCATAACAGTAGATGTCCTTTCTTTCACTGTTACATTATTAGCTCCCTCTTCTCTCTGTTCTTCTTTTTCTTTTTTTTCCCTCCTCCCTCTGTTCTTTTTCTTTTTTCCTTATGGTTGCACATGTTCCTTCTTTGCTCCTTGGACTGTTGTTCCTCTTGGGGCTATTCAGTTCAGAGGTATGTATGTTTGTATGTCACCTTTATGCCCTACGCTGTGAGCAGGGAGCATACATCTGACATACAACATCCTTAAAATTCAAAGGCTTTGGTATGCTGCCTGGACGTTGGGCTACCCTTGAGTAAGGAATACTGCAACAGTGAAGGAAAGGACATCTGCTGTTGTGGTAAGATTTTACACAACTGTACTTTTGCAAGTAGGGGGAGGTAAGAGTATAATGGCCATTCTTGTATTTTTTTTTTATTTGTACAAATGCACGTTTCGGTATTGTCAACCTGCTTTTCAGCAACGCGTTACTGGTGAAAAAAATACTTTTTTTCAAGGTCACTGGGTGTGTGTATGCAAGTTTCCTCTATTTAGTCCACACGTGTAACTGTAAAGGTGTGACATTAAGGTCCTCCCTTACTGCATACTTCTAGGATTTGAGAATTATGGACTGTTGTAAACACAGCCATTTATTTGCATGCCTACTTGCAGCAGTCTTTTTTCCGGGTACAGAAAGATAGGGCTCATCCAGAGATTTTTTGTACATTTTATGAATTGCTTAGGACTTTCATGTAGGTAGGTGATTTTATTAACATGTGACTGCTATGAAATGCAGATAATGTATATGAATTCCTGCCTCCCTCCATACATAGACTCAGGTTCCCCACTGTATATTGTACTATTCTAGCCAAGTCATAAGTAGCACTGTCAGGCTGTCACTGACAATATGTATTATTATAGCTTGTTTGGAAATAGCTATAGTGTGAGCCAGGTTCAATGCGCTGTACAAAGGCAAAGCATGCAATTAGGGTTTATTTGAAAACTAGGAGTTGTTTTAAGTTACTATGAAAACCAGATTTCCAGCCATTAACCTATATCTTTAAGATAACTGAAGCTTTTCATTTGACTGTGGCTCAAAAATGTATGCACAGGTCTTTGTTCTTTAAATATATTTAGATGAAGTGTGGTATAGGTAATAAAAAAGTATACCATAAAGGAAATAAAATGAGCGATACATAGTGTGACATTCAAGGGATATATCAACTCAAAACAACAAAAAGCAGGAACAAGTTTGAAGCTTGAACAATCTATTCAGACAAGCTGATAATAACTGCAAAAATCTGAGGCTGAAATGAAGAAAATGATGGCTGAGTAAGAAGCTTCTCAAGAAGAGATACTTCAAGGTAACTTCCAAGATGACTGCACACTGAGTAAAAGCTTAATTTCAGCTCTCACAATGTAAAACAGAATCTTAGAAAAGAGAGACAGTGAATGTCTGTTTGGGTAGATTTCAGCTACTGGCTAATATGTGCACTGCTGGAAGCAAGCAAAGAAGAAATTTAGAGAACGTAAAATAAAATAAATCACAAAAGGTAAAGCAAAAACACTGGCTGGGAAGAATCTTGCAGCTGTTCAGCAAAAAACAGTTCAAGCTCCAGGCTTGGTGCAAGACATGACTTCCCATAATGTGGAGGAAAAAGTTAAGTTAAACATGCTCAAAGCTGATTAAAATAAAACACTGAAGGGGTATATCAACTCAAACAACAAAAGGCTAAAAAAATGGAAAGAATCTTTAAACAGATATTCAGATGAGCTGATAAAACTGGAAAAATCAGAGGCTATAATCAAGAAATGGTGGTTGAGTATAAGACTACTCAAGAAGAGATGTTTCAAAAAACAGTAGAATTAGAAGACAAAGGATATATAGAAAACTTGAGATTTTCTGCTATACCAGAGAAAATGGAAGGAACAGACTGTATTAATTTTATGAAAGCACAAATAAGCAACTGGACTGGAATCTCACATTAAAAACTGTTAATTGAAAGGGAACATCATGTATATGCCCTAAATTTAGCCATGACCTCTAATAGTAAAGATGCGATCCTACCAGCAAAAAGAGTTGATTCTGAAAAAATTGTGGCAGAAGGACAAAGCACTAAAAGTTGGAGACAGCAGAGTTCTTGTGGAAAATGATTACTTAATGTACACCAGGCAGAAGAGGATTAAATTCATTCCAGCAATCAGAATATCGGGAAGCAGGTGTGAGATTCAAACTGCTGTATCCAGCTGTCTTCACAGGACTTTTTCATGAAGGGTCAACGTCATTTTCTGATGCAGAACATGCTAACAAGGAAATACAAAAGTTTGCCCAACAAAAAAGTGAGCTATCAAACAGGAGATTCTGCTGCTTATTCTTTTGATAATATGGCTCATAGAGAGACTATGTCATTGAAACCTTTTACCAATATTCCAAAAGAAAATGCTTGAGGGAGAAAAAAAGAAACAGGAGTTGACTATAAGAACCAGGAGTATGTTGGAAATGAACCAGAGAGGATTTGGGAGATGGAAATCAAAAGGAATAAAACTAGCAAATCAGAAATTAATGAATTAATGCGGGATTACAAAGAATCACTTACATTTGTGAAATGTGGTGGAACAGGAAAATCTGGAAATATTGGACTTTGTTACACTTCAAGGGGAATACAAAGCATATGCTCGATTTCATGTCATTAATGTGTGTTACACTTCAGGGGGAATACAAAGCATATGCTCTATTTCATTTCATTAATGTTTGCAAGACCATTAAAGAGGGGAGAAGAGAAAGGAAAGAAGTGAATAAGTAAAAGTTTTACCTCTTAATATTTTTATAAAACATAACATATACTGAATGTTATAAAGTAAAGTTTTTTTTCAGTTATATTTGTGTGTAATAGGGATACTGAAGTAAACAGACATTTTTTTTCCTTTAGCAGAACATCTGGGATAAAGAGGAGTACTTATCTTAATTGCTGGAGAAGCTCCAACAGTGATAAGTGGGGGGTGGAAATAGCAGTAGATTTTTTAGTAGTAAGGAGATACTGGCAAGGGAAGACGATTATGCTGGATGTGTGTGTGTGTGTGTGTGTGTGTGTGTGTACAGTGGACATAAAAAGTGTACACACCCCTGTTAAAATGCCAGGTTTTTGTGATATAAAAAAATGAGACCACAATAAATCATTTCAAAACTTTTCCCACCTTTAATGTGACCTATAACCTGTACAATTCAATTGAAAATCAAACAAATCTGTTAGGGGAAAATATAAAAAATAAAAAAGTACAATACTCTGGTTGCATAAGTGTGCACACCCTTAAACTAATACTTTGTTGTGTGTGTACACACCCTTAACTAATACTTTGTTGAAGCACCTTTTGATTTAATTACAGCATTCAGTTTTCTTAGGTAGGAGTCTATCAGTAGGGCACATCTTGACTTGGCAATATTTGCCCACTCTACCTTGCAAAAGAGCTCCAAATCTGTCTGATTGCGAGGGCATCTCTTGTGCACAGACTTCTTCAGGTCACACAACAGGATTTTCTATTGGATTTAGGTCTGGGCCATTCCAAAACTTTAATTTTCTTCTGGTGAAGCCATTTTTTTCTTGATTTGGATGTTAAAGGAATAATTCCAAAATCAAGTAAAGAAAAAAGAACTGTCACTGAGCAGTCATTGGCACAATTTATGTTTTACTCCTCCATGACTGCTTCTCAACATTTGATACAACTGACAATGTGATTTTATTGGAGGATCTTTGGACATATTATGGAATTTTTGGTACCACCCTTTAGTAGCCTGCCTCCTTCCCAAGGTAAACCTAGAGCAATACATTTGAAGTTAGTGCCCTGTCCCATCCCCCTTCATTTGTGGAGTTCCATATTTGTACTGCTCTGTATGTACTTGTTAATACTGGGAGATTTTTTTTTTGAAAATCAGGTTTACATGAACACTTACATGCAGTTCTGAATGTACATCAATCTGCTAAAGACTAACACATTGGAGACTGTACCAGTAGCTTTTTATTCTGTTTTAAGTAACTTAATTTGTCCGGCCTTCAACACATGTATTGACAATTTGGACTTTGTAAGTAAGGTGCATAATTATTAGGTTGTCCCTAATGAAGGCTGACACCGAAGGGCCAGGAGTCAGTTGTGGGCAGGAGTGCCTGTTACCATATGAGGAATACACAGGCCAAATCAAGCTCTTGCTTCTACCTGAGGACCTCTTTGTGGTAGTGCATGCCATGATATCTTTGTAGTTCCTCCTTACTTATGGCTTCCTAACACAGAATGTGATAGTCAGAACTCCACAGCTTGACTGCTTACTGACTGGAATAGTCTGACTACAAAGACCCCATTTTCAGCAGAGGCCTGGGGAGAAAGGTCTAGCAACATTAAATTTATGTAAAATCAGTTTAAAAAGGCAGTTTATGGTACAATGCACATAATAATGAATAAAACAGTATTTGTACAAGAGATTAAAATAAAGCATTTGTTATATACTCTGGCAAAAATTGTGTTTAAGATAACAGATGGATAGGTCAGAAAATATAGTTACTATATCAGTATAGAGGCTCAACATAGATTGCAACTTGTACAGATGGGAGTAGGATAAGTACAGACACAGAGATGCTACTAGTAGGAAAAACAGAAAGTTTAGGAGTAGGAGGTTTTGATCATGTACATTTTTTAGAAGGAATGTGTTGGTGATGAGACACTGAAAAAGCAGGATGATTTTTATTATGCAGCTGTATGTTCAGATTTTTACCTTGTGTATCTGTATATTGATGACTATGTAAATGATTAACCTGTTGTGCAGCAGAAGCATAGCCAGGTTTTGTTCAGGTGTTGTTTAAGTAGGGTTTTGAAACTTTTTAGTTATAAGTCTGCTTTAAATGGATTGGGATGTAATTCCACAGTTTTGAGACATAGTCAAAAGTAAAGTGAATATCCAGCAGTTTTTGTGTTATTTGCTGGTATTTAAAATAATGTATTGTTAGACTATATGCCCCTAATTGCAGAGTAGTATTGCAGTGTGTTGTCTAGCTCTGGTGTATGAAGATGGTTGTAGGCAGTGATTATTTGTGAGTAGGTTAGGAAGTCAGGTAGTTCAAGCCAATTTTGTAATGTTATTGCCAAACAATGGTGTGTTTTCTAGGGAAAGCTGGAGGCAAATGTAGCATCTATCCAATTTAGTTTAGTGGGTAGCATTCATGTTTGTAGAACTGGAAATGCATAATGTAGAGATGTTATTAGGTAAGTTGATCCAATGGTTTTCCTAGCAATGTTTGTGAGACACTGTTTAGCCCTATAGAGAGAGCAAAATGTTTTTTTGTTTGTTTTGTGTGTGTGTAATGGCTTACAAGATGTGGTGGTTAAATTATGACTCCCAGTAGCTTGGTTTGAGCTAGTTTCTATTTCTGTGTAGTTTGATGAGGTTATGAAAAATGTTTGTCTTTGGCAAAAGTATTGCTTTAGAGTGATGAAAGTGCGGCTGTGTAAGTAAACTTTCCATTTCAGTACATGTTAAATGATCACTGTTGCAGTAGCTTAAGATGTATGGATTATATCCTGCCAAGGATAAATTGACCAGTTTTCGAAGCTACCTTCCACATGCCCAAACTGTCTGGCAACTCGAGCTAAATTGATTAAAAAACTAGTTTGTATGCCAAGCCCTTCACAGTTTTCCTGGGAACAAGAGAGGGAGGCTGAGCCCTGAAAGGACAATGGTAGAAAGAACAAAAAAATAAATGACCACACCTTGGCAAAAACAACACACCAAGAAACAAGGGGGATGGAGGGAGTGAGAGGTTTTAGCAAAGCCTGATCTAGACATAGAGAAGGAATCAACCTTGTAGTGCTTTATAAAAATATGTACAGAAGACCGAGTTGCTACTTCTAGAAGACTTCTGAGATTCAATTCTTTCCAAAAAGTCATAGATGAAACCAAAGCCCTGGTAAAGTAGGCCTTGACCCTGCCTGGAATGATTGTATTGTGATGAGTATAACAAAGGTTAAAGCAGACTGATTTGATACAGGTTGTTCCTTCTTAACTTCACAAGAAATGAACAGTTGATCCAAAGATCTAAAATATTTAGTTCTGTCAAGATAGTACTTGAGGTGTCTGTGGATATCCATAGTATGGAGTATCCTTTCTCCCTCATTTTCAGGTCCAGGAAAGAAAACAGGGAGATGGATAGTTTAGCTTAAAGAAAGCTCAGATACCACTTAATGCATAAATAAAGAATTAGTTCTCCAAGAAACCTGTCCCTTTGGAAAATGAGGTGGGGTTGCCTCAGAATAAGAGCTTGCAACTCAGATCCCCTTTTTGCAGAAGTTGGGGAAATCGGTAAAACTGCTTCCATGTTAAGAATCTTAGGTCAGCCAGGTTAGCTGGTTCAAATGGCGCACATGATCATAGGATCACATGTTACTATGCTAATGACCACTAGGGCGCTTACAGGCCTAGCCATGCAACTCAACTTTTTTGAACCCAAGTATCATATGGGGGCATGTTAGTAGGCAGGTAGCTAAGGATTTGTAGGGGGGTGTTAAGATACTTTTCTTATTGACAGCCTCTGCCCATAATGGACATGGAGGCCAGACTGGTGGTAAAGTTACTATTTCCCATCCAATTTTCAAGTTTTTTTTTGTTTTTGTTTTTTTAATAAGGCCAGGGATGAACTATGTTTTACATGGATGATGTCGCTTGTCTTGATTTATAATTGAAGACGAACAGGCAGGGTAGTTTGTTTACATGCTTTATTGGGTTCACTACATATGACTGAAAGTTCATATGACCGAAGCCCATTTGACTGAGACCAAATGACCGAAGGTTCATTTGACCGAAAACCCATATGACCGAAAAACAGCAATGGCAGGTATATGCCCTGTTCCCCACTGTAGTGCAACCCTGGAGTGAGAATATAAAGTTGGGAGGGTGTGGGGGCATAGCCCCCCACATTATGCAACCAGTTTTTGCTGATGTTATATGTTTTAATGTATTGTTAATGGATACACATGTATATAATAGTGCATAAACTGCAATTATGTGGGGGCTGTGCCCCCCACCCCCTCCAACTTTATATTCTCACTCCAGGTTAGCACTACAGTGGAGAACAGGGCATATACCTGCCAGTGCTGTTTTTCGGTTAAATGAGTTTTTGGTCATACTGGTTTTCGGTCAAATGAACTTTTGGTCATTTGTTCTCAGTCAAATGGGCTTCGGTCATATGTATTGAACCCGCTTTATTACATAGAAACACAGGATGAATAGCAGCAGTACAAAATATAAATTAACTGACAGACTACAAAGACATGCATGCTTACATCTCAACAGCTTACTACAAAATGGCAGTCAGGCTTGCACGTGTTCAGTATTTATACACTTGTGCAAGCCCATGGAAAGCTTCTTAAAGGTATACATGCATACTGATCTACAGCCTCCCTCTTTAATGAATTACCCATAATAAAATAACATTTGAATATCATGCAATTATACAAACACTAAGAAATAAACACGATGTTCATGTCCAAGTTGCCATGTAGCTGGAACATGGTCTGGAAATGCAACCTGATCTGGTGATATAGCAATTAGAAATAAACTTTCAAGACCAGAAAAACAAACTAGCGAAAACCACCGCAAATTCAAAAGCCAAGAGCTCGACTCAGGCCAGTCCAAAACATAAAAAACATGAAAAACAACAAATTTTATTAAGCCACTGTAAAAGTTTTCGTTAGTACCTTGCACTAACTTCTTCAGACAAGCAAAACATTCACACCATTACAAGTGAGTTTAAATACCAGCATTGAAGCACTTAACCACACCCCTTGCTCTCCCTTTAGCTCCTTAAAGGTACAGATCACAGCTAACTAAGTTGCATTTGCAGTTCTCTATTAACATAATAAAAAATTCATACACCGAGACTGTAATAATAACAGGCTTTGAAACTGAAAGAAAAAAGCCCAATATTTTGATTATTAAACTATATAAAGTAGATAAATATGTAAAATATATAAAATAACATAAAAATAATGACGTTCAACCTACAGCATAAATACTAATAATGGTAGCGCGATGCTTCCTAATCAAAAATTACCTATGCATACATTGTATCTTGCCTGCTTTTAAGTAAAATAACTAATATAATGAATATAATAAATATACTAATTAAAGCATACTGTCCTAAGCATCTAAGTAACTAGAACAGCTACCCAAGAAAAATAATATAATATTAATCATATCTCACTAAATAATAAAAAATAAATAAATAAAATATAGAAATATAAAATATGACATGTAACATATAATATAATATAACACAGCATATAATATAACATAACTTTAGGCTGGGTTTAGCAACAGGGACAGTCATTGGTGAATGATCTGTTTCAGGAGTTTCCGGACTCTTCTCAGGCACAGGGATAGTTATTGGAAGGTCCTTTGGAACTGGAACACTGGATAACTCACTCTGAGATCTAGAGTCTTTTTCACAGGCAAGATGCTGCAATACAGGCTTGGACACCAGTACAAAATGTTTCCGATTCCACCTAAATTCAACTCCTTGTGATTCTACATTGTATGATCTCAGCTCTGGGCAAACACTTTTCATGACTCCAATCTGATCAAAAAGTTTGGACATCGGCAAACTCACTATCTCCCCTTTTCATAATGGAGTGGGCGGTTTGCTGGACTTGTCATAATAGGACTTCTGGGATAAGTACTTCTTTAATGGATGGGCTTCACTGAATTGTTGTTCTTGACACATGGAACCACTAGATTACTGCTGATTGGTAATGTGGTTCTGGTTTGTATTGACAGAAGTCTCTGTGTAGGTGAAGCAAGATGTTTATCACAAGGAACATTTCTGAGATTCAGGAAAACTTTGTCTCGTTTTGACTTCTCTAGTAAATGTTTCAAACTTTGATCTGCATGTTCTGCCAAACCATTTGACTCTGGGTACTCAGGGCTACTTGTAACATGAATAAAGTCCCACAGCAAATCTCTTGAACTACTGGTTTGTAAACTATGTACCATTATCAGAAATAACTTGTGCAGACTACCCTGGACTGAAAATTGATGCTTCATCTTAGTAATAACAGTACTGGACACTAGATTAGGAAGTAGGTCAGTCATGAACCAATTTAAGAGTCTACTAACACCAAGTAATATTGACCATTCCATTCAAAAATATCTGCGGCTACTGTTGACCAAGGTAGTTCAGGAATCTGGTTTAGCTGAAGTTCTTTCTGTTGATGTGGCTTAGTATTATTACATACAGAACAAGATGAAAGTGGTCTGTCAATGTCCCTTGACACAGAAGGCCAAAATACTAGTCCTCTTGCCCTTCTTTTGGTAGAGTTGGTTCCTTGGTGGCCATGATGCAAGATGGTAATATACTCTTGTTGTAAGGATTTTGGAACAATCACTTTTGGACCTTTCATGATGATACCATTGTCAAACAAAATCTCATCTCTCTAAGGAAAATATGGTTTCACTTCTACTGGTAAACAAGATTGCTTTCAAGGTCATTTTCAACTGATAAAGTGGTTGAGCTTCTGCAGAATTGGATCTGAGGCTGTGCAACTTACTAAGCTCATCAAGATGTGTGGAAGAAAAATTTCTTACTTCCATGACTTCAAAATGAAGTTTCTCATTTTCATGATGTTCAGTGGTATTTCTGGGCAATTTGGATAAAGTATCAGCAAGATAAAGAAGTTTGCCTTTTGTGTAAACAAGATTGAAATTATACGTTTGCCATTCTAACATCATCTGTTGCAGTCTGGCAGGAGCTGTATGCATATGCTTTCTCAGAACAGTGACTAGTTGGTGGTCAGTTTTGATTCGAATTGGGCAGATATAAATATAATCATGGAACTTCGAACTTGCAAACACAGTTGCCAAGAGTTTTTCTCTGTGCGTACTGCATTTCGGTTTGGGTTAGAGTTCTGGACGTATAGGCTACTGGTCTGCCTTCTTGAAGAATGACTGCACCAAGACCAAACTTCAAAGCATCACAAGAGGGAGTAACTGGTTTGTGAACTTCATAGTATCTGAGAGTTGGTGACAATTCTCTTTTTCAGGACATCAAATGCTCTCTGGTGTTCTGACCATGACCAAGATACATCTTTGCGTGTCAAATCTCTGGGTGGTGCTGAAAGTTGGCTCAAGTCCAGAATGAACTTGCCTAGATAGTTAACCATGCCAAAGAAACGCTGTAGGGTTTA
Organism: Protopterus annectens; assembly: GCF_019279795.1. Classification (NCBI taxonomy): domain Eukaryota; kingdom Metazoa; phylum Chordata; order Ceratodontiformes; family Protopteridae; genus Protopterus; species Protopterus annectens. The sequence continues at coordinate 800,962,948 of NC_056746.1, forward strand.
AACATCGTTTGGAGCTGGCATCTCAAGAATTGCTGTTTGCTTGGAAAGATCTGGTCGTAAGCCTGAACTGGTAAACAAATTAGCAACATAAGTAAATTCTCGTAGTCTGAATTTGCACTTCTGAGGATTCAGCTTAAGATTCACTTCACATGCTCTTTCCAGAACTTTCTTGAAGTTTCTGTCTTGCTCTGCATCATCATTACCTCCTACTAGAATATCCTCTACTATAATAGCACAAGGATACCCTTAAAAAATTTGTTCCATTGCATGTTAGGAGACATCACTGGCAGAATTTATTCCAAATGGCATTCTCAAAAATCTGTACCTGACAAAAGGAGTGCTGAAAGTGGTTAGCAATGAGGATTTTTTGTCAAGAAAAATTTGTCAAAATGAACTCTTTGCATCTAAGACAGAAAAAACAGTGGCATTTGGCATAAGAGCAGCGACTTCTTCAACTGCATGCATTGGATGATGAGGTCTTTTAACTGCTTTGCTCAAATCTCTTGGAGGAATACATATTCTGAAGTCATCTGAGCTTTTCTTGTGAGCTACCACCATGGAAGACACCCAATGTGAAGTTGTTAAATCTCACTGTTTATTCTTATTGATGGGTTCAGAGCCGATCCTCAGCTCCAACATGGCCAATAGCAAAGCTCAAGATTTGCCAGTAGCGCGAGACCAAGCCCCTTATCCCATGATGCACTGCTGGAATTACCCCAGATCTAGTTTGCCGCAGCACAGATCTCGGTGTTCCAGATAGCTCGGACCAATATTATTCGATAGATTCATCTATTTGCAAGTTTAAAAACTTTTTTCTTGACTTTCTTGTTAGAATAGTTTATATATATATATATAAAATCTATATATTTTTAGACTTAAGATTTAGTTTTAGATAAGTGCCCTGTGTTGGCTTGTTTTTTTCTATAGAGTTGGCCTTGTATTTAACCACATTCTTAGGAGTAGGTTGCTAGATAATTTCTTGAGCGTGTTGTTTCAATTGTTTAAATTTGTCTAAATTTATAATAGAGATGTCTGATGAGAAAGAGAAGCCACATCCTAAATCTGGCTTCAAAAAATGTCCGGATTGTAGACAAAAAATGTCAGTCACTGACGGGCATGTTCAGTGTGTTTATTGTCTGGGGGCATTACCCCTCCAAGACTCTTGTAGCATCTGTCACCCCTTCTCTTCCAGGGTACTTTTAGAAAGAAGGAGGAAATTAGTGGATAGGGGTTTACTTCAGCACCCTTTCTCGGAAGCACTGGGTGACCAGGATGGTGCTAGTAGATCCTCAAAGTCATCCAAGTCTTCAGGTGACTCAAAAGCATCGAAAAAGGCTAAACAAATGGAGGGTGTAGGGTCATCGGTTCCACTGTCCTCGGAACCGAGTGTCCCTTCTGTTCAGAGCCAGCTCACAGCTTTGGAGATGGTTTCTGAGATTCCCTCATCGCCTCTGCTCCAATCAGCACCCTCGGTGCACTCCTTGAAGTGTTCTGTCAGCCTCTTAGATCTGGATATGGACCGGTTGGTGCAGAAGCTTTTACGGGCACCAGGCCTTGCCAAATTGTTTTCGGCTCCGACACCTTCGTCGGAGCCGAAGACCATTATCCCGGACTTGACTACTCCTCCTCCGAGCCGTACTGGACTTTCGCAGCCGAAGGAGCCCAACCTGATGGTTGTTGAGCCTGTGGAGCAGAGACCTGCTCCAGTGTTATTGGTTTCATCTACTCGGACGTCCTCTGCGCCGACCGGGGACTCTAGGAGCCGACACTCTCCTGTTGGGTCCAGAGAGGATGTCGTACCGATTTCTCGGTGCCGACTCTTCCTCTCGGGGTTTCGGCTCGGATAAGCTGGGCTCCTACCTCGGGCTCGGTGCAGGAGGATCAGACAGTCCTTTTGGATCCATCTACACTTTCTCATCGGAGCCATGGTGCGTTCGATGCCATGAGGAGAGTCCTGTCTCCAAAGACATCATCAGCATCAGGTCTGGCTTCCTCCTCCCCTCAAGCGCCTGTGTACACTCCTGCTTCTACCGGTCCACCCAAGCGTAGAGACCCTGAGCCTCAAGTAGCCCCACAGGGTGCCCCCTGCTCTTCTGAGACCTCCCCAGATCCCCCTACTGAGGAGGTACCCAGGAAGATACTGTGCAAGATGAGGCACTTGGACTCCACACGGGAGTCTTTGACATCTGACACTGACTTGGATGAGTCAGAAGGGTCCCCTTGATCCCCTCTGAGGACATCTCCTTTGCGGAGATATTAGAGATCCTTAATCAGAGGGGTGGTTGGCAGTCCAAAAGCCCTACTGAAGATGAGTCAGTGCTCTTGAAGGCTTTCGGGTCTCAACCTTCCACTTCTTGGGTATCTCCGCCTTATGATGAGCTCATGGAGTTGATCTTTCGTAAGGCATGGGTGTCTCCGGAGGCCATGGAACCTGTCCTTCAGAAGCCAAATAAGTTCATGTCTGCCCCAGTGGACAAAGCCTTTTTGACTAAGGGAGTGCCTGTTGATGCCATGGTGGTGGCGGCAGCCACCAAAAAGGAAACATCTGAGATGTCCTCATCTAGCCATCCTCCTAACGGAGATTCTAGGATCATGGATAGATATGGGAAATGCATGTTTAGTTCAGCGACCTTTTCCCTTTGATCACTGAACTATTTAACTCATTTTACAAGACTACAAAGAGATCTCCTGAAAGAGATAGGAGATACTCTCCAGGGTACGGTAGCTGCAGGGGTTGCCGACAAAGTTAACACACAGCTTGCTACCCTAAACTCGATTGTGAACTCATCCATGCGTCTCATATCTTACGCAGCTGATGGTTTGAGTAGAGCCGCTAGTTCAGGCATTGCCCAGAGTAGACAAGCCTGGATGCATCTCTGTTCCTTTGTGGAGCCTTTCAAGTCTTCCTTTATCAACACCCCATTTGATGGCTCATCCCTGTTTGGGCCCAAGGTAAAGGAAATTCTAACCAGGTGTGAGCAGGAAGGCAAGACTCTATCTGCATTGGAGTCTGTTTTTCTCCCACTACTCGGCCCTATCCCAAGGGCCCTAAGGGGTGGAAAGATGTGGTTCCGAAATGCACAGGGAGCTTTTCAGGACACACTTGGAGAAACCCCCTCTAGAGGCAGAGGAGGGGGTTATAATGGAAGACGCCGCCTGTGCGGCAGGGGGGTTCTGCAACAGCAGGGTGACAGAGGCCAGTTCTCTGGTCAGCCCGACCAGCACTCCTGAAAGGAGACCCAGCTGTCTGGCTCTGGTGGCAGTCGGGGGTCATTTATTTTTGTACCAGAAGCCTGGCTAAGCATAACATCCGATGCCTGGGTACAAAGCATCATTTCCAGAGGGCACTTCATACCGTTCTCTTCCCCTCCCACTCCTGTAAACAGAATCCTGGATGTTCCACCCAATCTCAGGGAACAAGCAACTACAGAGGTCCGCAAGTTGCTAGAAAAAAAGAGTCATCCAGCCAGTCCCAGCAGACCAAATTGGATTTGGAACTTACTCAAGATTCCTTTTGGTTCCAAAGAAAACAGGGGACTGGAGACCTATCTTGTACCTCAGCAGACTCAACCAATTTGTAAAAAAAGAGAAGTTCCGAATGGTCACGCTTCAGGCCATTCTTCCCTTTCTAGGGAAAGGTGATTGGATGTGCTTCATCGATCTCAAGGATGTGTACTACCACATAAAGATGGCCAGACACTACAGAGATCACCTGCATTTCCGGCTGGGAGCCAATCACTACTAGTTTCGAGCCATGCCCTTTGGTCTCACTACAGCCCCCAGAGTGTTCACCAAATGCATGGCAGTGGTCACGGCTCACCTGAGGCATCTAGGATTCCAGGTGTTTCCATATCTAGACGATTGACTCCTCACCACTACCACCAGGCATCAATTGATTCAAGCAACACAATCTACTCTGACACTCTGCCACCACTTAGGCATTACAGTCAACTTCGAAAAGTCTGCCTTGTCACCATCGCAGCATACTGTCTTTACAGGAGCAGAGTTAGATACCTCAACCACCACTCTACGTCTTCCAGTCGAAAGGGTTTCACTTCTTCGCCAACACATCAACTCATTGGTGTCAAAGAACAGAGCTACAGCCGCAGAGGTCTTGAAGGTACTAGGTTGAATGGTGGCAGCAATTCTAGCCATTCCACTCGCAGGGATGCATATGCGAATTCTTCAATGGCTCCTGTTCACTCAATGGTCTTACCAGAAATTGCCAATGAACCATATGATTCTCATAGGTTCATAGGTTCATACTAGGCTATCTGCCCTAGGGCATTTATAAGCCTAGCCAGAATGTGTTTGGCTTTCGCCACCCATTTTAAATTTATTTTGCTATGCCCTTTTTCGAGGTTAGTATACTGTGCCTCTGTCTAACAGTGACACAGAAGTGATACCCGGGGTAAACCTACGATCTCCCATCCACTCATCAAGATTCCTTTGAAGAGAGTCAATGAGGGACTCTGCCTAACCTGGACTGGGATTTTATTCCAGAGTGAAGGGAGCCTCTGGGTTATGAATCTGTCCCTCCAGCATGTCCTATTTATTTCAGTGCTGAGGTTCAAGTCTCTCGAGCGTGGCTCGATGGGATTTGGATTTTCTGAGGTGCAGCATGTCCATTAATTCCGGGTTGGACATGGCTTTATATGTCAGGCACAGATCGCCTCTGAACAGGCGGTATGCCACTGAGTAGAGCTGGAGTTTCTTCAACCGGGCAGCATATGGCATCTGTTTGAGTCCTTTGATCCTCTTGGTGAGGTACTTTTGGGGTCTTTCCAGTTGCTGCAGGTGTCTGGTAAGGTACATCCCAAAAGGGGCATTGTACTCAATTATGGGCCTGATGAGGGATGAGTAAAGAGGCACGATGACGTCCCCTGATCTAGATGTGAATCCCTTCATGATTAGGTGGGCTATATAAAATGTTTTTCTAACCACTTTGGCCACGTGGTTGTCAAATGAGAGATTGCTATCAACTTGGGTCCCCAGGTCCCTAATTACTTCTTCTGTACTTAATGGATTACCACCTATGTGGTAATTTGTGGGCACTTTGTTTTTGCCAAAGGGGATGACTATAGACTTTTTGGCATTTAGCTTGAGGCCATGACTCTGGCACCAGTTGTCTGTTTCTATGAGGCCCTTTTGGAGGATGCTTGTGTCGGCTGGAGAGTCGATTATGGCGCCCAGTTTGCAGTCATCTGCGAACTTGGTCAGCCACAGTCCTTCCGTGTTGGCCTGTACCTCCGAGAAATATATACCGAACAAAAGAGGTCCCAGGATTGAGCCTTGTGGGACACCACTTGTAACTGGTTTGGAGTATGACATGGCTCCAGCAATTCTAACCATGTGGGTTCTGTCCTTGAGCCAATTTGCAATCCATCTAGTGACATAGGGGTTTATATTTAAGCTGGTGAGCTTATCTATAATGCCCGAGTGGGGTATTGTATCGAAGGCTTTTGCGAGGTCCAGGTAGGCTGTGGACCACCTTCCCTCGTCAATGGCCTTGGTGACTGTTTCAAAGAAATCAACCAGGTTTAAGAGGCAGGATCTGCCCTTAACAAAGCTGAACTGGGTAGGATCCAGTGTGTGTAGGTCCCCAATATCTTTATTTATGAGGTCCATGATGATCCTTTCCATAGCTTTGCAGACCAAGCTAGTCAGGCTTATGGGGCGATAGTTTCCAGGATCCGTTGAGGCACCACCTTTATGGAGAGGGACCACTGTTGCTGTACGCCACTCTTTGGGCACATATCCTGTAGTAAGGCTGAGATTGAACAGTAGTTTTATGTTTGGGTTTAGCTCTTCTTGGAGTTCATGTAGGACGCAGCCCGGGACACCATCTGGTCCCATTGATGCTGTGTTTTTTCTTTGGAGGGCGGCTCTTACATGAGCATCTGAGATGTCAGGGGGGCAGCACTCTGCTGGGATAGATATTTGCCCTTTTGGTGGGGAGGGGGGAGAGAAGTTTGTGCTGAACCTGTCAGCTAGGATGTTGGCAATGTCTGTGGGTTCGCTGTATTTTTTGTCATTTTGGACTAATTCTGAGCATATCTGGGAATTACCACCCAGGTTCCTAACATAACTAAAGAAAGCCTTGTGATTATCCTTAGTGTCCTGTGCAATTTTTCTCTCGAAGCTGGCCTTAGACAATTTTATGTGTGCCCATAGTTTTTTGCTAATACTGATCAGTGATGCCTTCCCTTTTTGGGATTTTGCTCTATCATTTAGTAGCTTCCTCCTTCTATTGTATAGTTTGTTTATGGTTGGGGTCCACCAGACAGGACGTCTGCCTTTGGAGGATTGGGTCTTGGTTTTATTTGGGATCGCATGATCCATGCATTCCTGAAGGTGTTCATAGAATGCGTTTATAACAAACTCTTGCAAGAGAGACCTTCGGTGGTGGTTGATGTCTCTTCATGTCACAATAGGAAGACCCTTTGTGCTTCCCCCCAGTAACCACTGTGACCATGGGCGCTTCCCTGATAGGGTAGGGGGACATTTGCAGGGTAAGACTGCCCAAGGCACATGAACGGATCAAGAGTCACATCTGCATATCAATGTTCTGGAGTTAAGAGCACTACTACTGGCGTTACAGTACTTCCAGGACTCTCTTCCTCTAGGGACAATTGCAATTCAGACAGACATGTCAGTGGTCTGGTACTTGAACAAACACGGTGGAACCAAGTCTTATCCCCATTGTCGAGAAGCCCTCAGGGTATGGCAATGGGCTGTGTCATCCTAGCGTTTTCTGTTAGCAAAACACATCCCGGGAAAATCCAACGTGACAGTGGACAAGCTGAGCAGGGCAATCCTGTTGCCTCATGAGTGGTCTCTCAACCAACACGTTGCGGACATGATTTTCCGCAAATGGGGCCAGCCTTGCTGCGACCTCTTTGCCAGTCACATCAATACCAAATGCAAAAGCTACTTTGCCCTAATACCACCTCCAGGACATCCCCCGACTGATGCACTCATACACGATTGGCCTCCGGGTCTCCTATATGCATTCCCACCAATTCCATTGATACCCAGGTTTTTACAGAAAACAAAATCACTGGGAAGGACTGTTATCCTTATAGCCCCCCATTGGCCTCGACAGATTTGGTTCCCTTTTCTTCACCATCATCTGCTGGAGGATCCATGGATCCTGGACCCAGTTCCAGACCTCCTGACACACCCGTCAGGGGACTTCCATCCTTCATTGCAGTCTCTAAAGCTGACTGCTTGGCTGATCCACTTCCCCAAATAGGCAGGCTTCATTCACTCTCAGATGACATAAGACAAATTCTATTGTCTTCTCATAAGCCATCCACCAGAAAACTATATCGCAGTAAGTGGAAAAGGTTCTCCATTTGGCCACGCAGTAAGTGGAAAAGGTTCTCCATTTGGCCAGTATGCAAAACATTGACCCTTTCCGAGCTCCTTTGTCTTCCATTTTAGAGTTTTTGACAATGATTTTTAAGAAAGGAGCAGCAGCTGCCACAATTCAGGTTCAGTTAGCCGCCATATCTAATTTATGCCTTGGATTGGATGGGTTAAATATTATGGCCCATACGTTATCTAAGGTTTTTCTCACATGAGACCTCCTGTCAAAATCCCTTATTCTCCCTGGAATTTGAATTTTATAATTCTTCCCCCCTTCTAACCAGCATCATCTTGTGATCTCAAATTTTTGTCCTGGAAAACTATTTTTCTAGTGGCCATTACTTCTGCCCGCAGAGTGTCAAAACTTCAAGCATTATCTATCAGACCTCCTTATATGATTTTCCATGCTGATAGAGTATCTCTCAGAACAAACCCCTCCTTTTTGCCTAAAGTCTGTTCTGTGTCTAATATCAATCAGGTCATTGAGTTGCCAGTCTTTTTTCCCAACCATTCCAACAAATTGGAATACATGCTGCACAAACTTGACGTACACAGACAGCTCAGATTTTATCTCGATAGAACTAAGGATATTAGAAAATCAGATAAACTCTTTGTATCCTTTTCTGAGGCCAGAAAAGGTAGACCAGTGGCTAAAACAACCCTTTCAAAATGGTTATCGGATTGTATCTCATTTGTTCATGCAAATGCTAACATACCTTTGCCACACAAAGCAAATATACAAATATATACACGCAGCAAACAAGATCTGAGGTAATTCCAGCAGTTCATCATGGGATAAGGGGCTTGGTCTTGAGCTACTGGGAAATCTTCAGCTTTGCTATCGGCCGTATCAGAGCCAAGGATCGGCTCTGAACCCATCAGTGAGAATAAAGGCGAGATAAACAACTCACATGGAATTTTATGGTGCGTACATAACTTCTTTTTCCAGGGCCTAGGCAAGGAATACAGTTCGAATGAAAATCTTTGTGAGGTATTTGCTTTCCACAAGTAATGCAATTATTAACTTTTACTGACATCGATAAGGAGCAAGAAAAAGTTTCCCCAACGGGGTACATAGCTTTAGTTGAAGTCTTCGGTTCTGAAACTCGAAAGTGAAAATTTCAGGAGTCGGACGACCGGCACTTGCGAACTGCTTCTTCTTCGGGCACCGCACGGCAAGAAAGACTGATGTAATGACATCCGCTGCATGTTTTATACCCCTGACGTCATGGAAAAAGGGACAGCAACCGATGCAGGACCCAAGACTTTGTTAATCAGGCCGACTGAGGGCTACTGCAAGCAGATAACCCAAATGTAATGACTGCAATAGTGAAACATGAAGAACACATTCTGAAGTAAAACCCCTTCCCTGTCTGAGGAGTTCTAACTTCTTGAATAGTTCCCTCAGCCAACAGACCCTGAAGCATCTCTGGAAAAAAGCAGTCTATGAGGAGGCACAAGAATGCCCAAACCATATAATACCACTGGCAAATTATGGAAAGAACTTGGGTGTCTTGGATGGTCTTTAATCAAATAGAAGGGATAGGGAAAGAGGAATGTGACTGAAAACAGAGCAAGTATAGTCAGACAGCACCTGGTTTGTCAGGAAAAGGAGGTTTCTATGCTGAAGGGGTTTGGGTGGCCTTAGCAGGAGGAGTCCTCATACCACCCTTTTTGCTTTAGGGAAAGTGCAAGACTGTCTATGAAAAAAGCAGGCTTGCTAGGGTAATTCCTAACAAATATGTTTCAGATCTTGTAAAGCCTTACCTTTTTCCTGCAGGGACTTAGCAGCTGCAGCACCAAACAGATGTTTACTAGCCAAAGGAGCATCCAATAAACTTAGTCTTGATGTCATCAGGCAAAAGCTGAAGTCAAAGCCATGAATACCTCCTCGATACAGAACCAAAGGCAGCAGCCCTAGATGAGGCATCAGCCATATTATAGTTGCATTTAATGGAATGGCGAGCAACCTGAGAATACATCTCTAATAAAGAAAGAGCTGAAATTTTCCCTTCAGAGTCAGGAAGATCTGAAAAAAACTGACAGGCCTGAGAGAGATACAGGAGCCAAAATATACCTGGTGATCTGTGTCTGACAGTTCATGGCTCTAAAGGCCAGGGTAGCAGAAATATATACTTTCCTACTCAAACTCTCCATAGTTCTGCTGTCCTTGTCAGAGGGAAGCAACTTTGTAGAAGGCAACAGTTTAGAAGGCTTGTCAGAGGCAAGTAATACCACAGAAGGGTCAGCAGATGGACACTTATGAAGAAATTTGCAATCATCAGGCACTTGCTAGAACCTATCAATTTTTTTTAGGAACAGGGGGCTGGGAATCAGGAGCCTAAGATGCAGTGGAAAAGGCATCCAGCAAGGCATCAAGAAATGGAGGAACAGCAGAGGGCCTAGGAGACTCCATTTGCAGAAGGTCATAGTACCTCTTCTAAACATCAGACACCTAAGTACAGTCCCATTTAATGAAACAAACACGGCAAACCTCCTTCCACTAACCAAACCAACGAAAAAAAGGGTCGAAAGGAGAAGTGAATCAGCTGATCCAATACTTTATTCACCAACTAGTACACCAACAAATGAACGCTGTTAATAGACCATGCGTTTTCGTCCTGTAGTGGACTTCATCAGATATAGCCTCCTTACTAAGTTCAACCATTAATATATACATGAAATCATTAGTACCCTAACCAATCATTACTTTCGTTTAATTTAAATGTGCAAATAAGCTTATACAATCCATTAAAATAGGAGCTTCCATTGTTTAATAAATATGCTTTGTTTTTTAAAAAAATGATAAAATCACATTAAAACCATATAAACTAAATCATAATCAGTTGGAAATTGTTTTATACTTTGTTTTTACTTAAAATTCTACATTTTATTCCTTATGATTTTATATGAGCTTTTAAAATATAGTGGTTCTTACAAATTTCCTTTTCTTTGGTGTATGTGAGGAAAGACTGCCGTCTACTGGCGTTTTTATAAATACAACTAAATTTAAATCTTAGTTGCTTTTAACTTTAATAGTGGTAAAATAGAGATATATTAATTTAACCCTGGGGTTTTATTGGCTTCTAGTGCTAACTGCCACCATAACTCCTTGCAGCCAATACTTTCCTCCCATGGGCCCCCTCTAATATCCATTTTAACCTGGTCCAATACAAAAAATCTAAACCTGTATTCTTCACATATCTGTGAATGTCTATAAAGTGCGTTTGTGTCTTTACATCTTTTAATGTCGTACATATGTTCATATATCCTCTTTCTTAAGGATTTTTCGGTTTTACTGACATAGTATGATGTACATTTTACGCATGTGGCCAGGTATACCAAACCTCTGGACTCACAGTTAAAATAACCCTTACTATTCAACCAAAGACCTCTGCTTTCCAGGTATAACTTTTCTTGATTTACTACAAATTCACATTGTCTGCAGTTAACACATTTATATGTTCCTAGTTTAACTGTGTTAGCTCTATCTCCTATTCTACCTTTCTTATTATTACTAGTCTCCAGTATGTGTTTTATACAACTGGAATTTTTGAACACTACTCTAGGTGTTATTTCAGGGAGCCCCTTTAGGTCCGATAATGTTTTAAATCTTTCCCATTCCCTTTGGAATATTTCTTTCACCTTCATGTTCAAAGCACTGTATTCCAATACAAGTGCTTGTTGGTAATTGGATCGACTAGCAATTGTGTAACCTGTAGTATTTTGCAAAACTTCCTTTTCCCCTATAATAGGTTTGAATCTTCCACCCCTTGCTGCAGTAACCTCTGTCCTTAATTCAGTAATGAATTTTTTCGGATAACCCCTGTCGAGGAACATCCTTTCTAATCTGTCACATTCATTTATAAAGTCCTCTTCTGTACTTGACATCCTTGACCCTCTAACCAGTTGCCCTTTAACCAAATTTTTCTTACAATAACTCGGATGTCCACTTTCATAATGTAAGAAAGAATGGGCATAAGTATCCTTCCTAAACCCTCTAGTCTCAAAGGAATTACTCTTTTTCATGATTTCTACTTCCAGGTATGCAATACTATCATAGGATATAGTATGCGTAAATCTAAGAAAATTGGTTGTTTCCCCTATGTAGGTAATAAATTCATCCAATTTGTTGTGACTTCCTTTCCAAAAGATTATGATGTCATCTAAAAATCTTTTATACATCTTACAATAGTTTATGTACTCTGATTGAAATATGTATCTTTCTTCCCAGTTTGCAAGAACTAGGTTGGCAAAAGTAGGTGCACAGGCTGCTCCCATTGCGACACCCTGGATTTGTTGAAAAAACTCACCGTTATGTGTCAAAAAAATATTCCTTAATATTAAATCCATTAAGCCTGTGCACGCTAATTTGTCTTCATATGTCAAGATGTTATCATTAAATATTTCCTCCTCGAACATCCTAATACCTTCATCGTATGGTATGGATCCGAACAAATCTATCACATCAATAGTCACTAATATTAGCTCTTTGTCGAATAATTCTGGAACTAGCCCTCTCAAAAGGTCCCAGGAATCTCTGAGTATTGCTTTTTTATTTAACCATATGTGTTTGGTTTTTACATCCACAAACCTTGCTAGTGGCGTGGTTTTTGAGCCTTCTGCTGATACAGTGGGCCTGAAGGGTGGGTTTACACAATTCTTATGTACTTTCGGTATGCCGAAAATGACTGGAATCTTGGGTTTGTTTATTTTCAAGAATGAAAGCATTTTACCATCAATGATAGTTTCAATTAACATATCCTCTAGCGCCAAATCTATCTTCTTGTAAGCTAGATTAATCTCATTCTTAGAAACTACTTTGTATTTAGTTTCATTCATTAATATCTCATTCATTTTTCCTTCGTATTCCATAACGTCCATTATTACCACACCCCACCCTTATCAGGCTTCATGACTCGAATTCCTTCATTGTATCTTAGTTCATCTAATTTCTCTTTTTCTTTTATGTCTAAGTTGTTCCTATATCCTACTCTTTTATCAACTCTTTTGATGGCTTCTTCCATCACACTTTCAAAATTCTTTAATTGTGCCTGAATAGGTGGATTAAAAGTAGATTTGTTCTTTAATAATCTTTGTTCGTCGGTTATATATAATTTATTAATGTCCATACCATATTCTTCCTTGTGGAATAATAATTCTAAGTTCATTTTTCTTAGGAAGAATTTCATATCAATCAGTGTTTGCACTTTATTCCCTTTGACTTTTGGGATAAACTTGAAACCCTTTTCCATTAAAGTAAAATGTTCTCTACTTAATTCTATACTACTGAAGTTGTATATAGTAAAACCATTTAGCATGCATTTATTACCCACCTTTTCAATACCTTGAGTCTCAGTAGGTAAATTAATGGTGGGGGTATCGATTACATGTGTTTCCCCCTTCCTCTTAGCCCCCCCTCCTGTAAAAATTTCCATTATCTCTCTCAACTGGACTAAATTCCCTTTCTTGTCTCCCTAGAGGTGGAAAATCAGCATCATAATCATAATTGTATGTATTTCTCCTTGTCTCCTTCCTATTTGTCCCTGTATTACGTCCTCTCTCACTATTATGCCAATTAAAATTCCTATGTGAATAGTTTTTGTTATTTTTAATAGGTTTTGGATAACTAACATCATTTTCGTATTCTGTAATATCCCTTCTCAATTTTTCCACTTTCCTTTCTACCAAATCCTTGCATTTTTGGTTAATATCATCCTTCAGTTTTAAATATTTGTGTCGCTCTTCATGAATTTCAAAAAACAAATCTTCCTTTATATATGCATCTAATACATTGATTTGTTCAAAAATAATGTCCAAGTTCCTTTCATTCTCCTCTATGATACACCTAACAATTTCCAAACCACAATTGTTAAAAACATCAATTAGTTGCTTGTGAAAAATCGACCCAACTTGTACATTGTTAGGGTACTTCCATGTACGTAACCCTTTAGGCACAATTTTACAACTCAAGCATTCCTTTAAATAACCATTTTCTATAACTATAGACTTGTACTTATACATTAATTTTGAAACATCATCTATTTTTTTGCTGTAAGAGTCAGTATTGGTAACCTGTCGATGGTTACCACCATTGTACTTAAACTCATGTTGTTTTTTACGCCAGCTAGTCATCTCCTGAATTTCGGAAATGTGCACAGTACCTTTTTGTGGACGCCCCTTTGTACAGTTCCCCAATTGTCTCCATTGTCGTCCTCATCTTCTTGCAGTATTCCCGGTGTGATAGCTGGGTCAAAGGTTTGACCATTCTGTCCTCCATCGAACACGTTCGCTCTTTCAGTGCCCGAGCAGTGCCTTTTCCGTTTCTGCTTCTTGCTCCCCCAGTCCATTGCTATCTTCCGTCACTTCCGGTGGATAGGTGCGCTGTACCATAGTTTCACAAAGGGGCGTTAGCAAATCAACAAGGGCTGTAAGCTGCCCTATAAGCTTTCTAGTCTGACTGCTGTCTTTGTTAACAGCTTGCATTTCCTTCTCCTTTTCCATGCCGTAGTACAAAACCAATGAAACAAACACGGCAAACCTCCTTCCACTAACCAAACCAACGAAAAAAGGTCGAAAGGAGAAGTGAATCAGCTGATCCAATACTTTATTCACCAACTAGTACACCAACAAATGAACGCTGTTAATAGACCATGCGTTTTCGTCCTGTAGTGGACTTCATCAGATATAGCCTCCTTACTAAGTTCAACCATTAATATATATATGAAATCATTAGTACCCTAACCAATCATTACTTTCGTTTAATTTAAATGTGCAAATAAGCTTATACAATCCATTAAAATAGGAGCTTCCATTGTTTAATAAATATGCTTTGTTTTTTAAAAAAAATGATAAAATCACATTAAAACCATAAAAACTAAATCATAATCAGTTGGAAATCATTTTATACTTTGTTTTTACTTAAAATTCTACATTTTATTCCTTATGATTTTATATGAGGTTTTAAAATATGGTGGTTCTTACAAATTTCCTTTTCTTTGTTGTATGTGAGGAAAGACTGCCATCTACTGGCGTTTTTATAAATACAACTAAATTTAAATCTTAGTTGCTTTTAACTTTAATAGTGGTAAAATAGAGATATATTAATTTAACCCTGGGGTTTTATTGGCTTCTAGTGCTAACTGCCACCATAACTCCTTGCAGCCAATACTTTCCACCCATGGGCCCCCTCTAATATCCATTTTAACCTGGTCCAATACAAACAAATCTAAACCTGTATTCTTCACATACCTGTGAATGTCTATAAAGTGCGTTTGTGTCTTTACATCTTTTAATGTCGTACATATGTTCATATATCTTCTTTCTTAAGGATCTTTCAGTTTTACCGACATAGTATGATGTACATTTTACGCATGTGGCCAGGTATACCAAACCTCTGGACTCACAGTTAAAATAACCCTTACTATTCAACCAAAGACCTCTGCTTTCCAGGTATAACTTTTCTTGATTTACTACAAATTCACATTGTCTGCAGTTACCACATTTATATGTTCCTAGTTTAACTGTGTTAGCTCTATCTCCTATTCTACCTTTCTTATTATTACTAGTCTCCAGTATGTGTTTTATACAACTGGAATTTTTGAACACTACTCTAGGTGTTATTTCAGGGAGCCCCTTTAGGTCCGATAATGTTTTAAATCTTTCCCATTCCCTTTGGAATATTTCTTTCACCTTCATGTTCAAAGCATTGTATTCCAATACAAGTGCTTGTTGGTAACTGGATCGACTAGCAATTGTGTAACCTGTAGTATTTTGCAAAACTTCCTTTTCCCCTATAATAGGTTTGAATCTTCCACCCCTTGCTGCAGTTACCTCTGTCCTTAATTCAGTAATGAATTTTTTCGGATAACCCCTGTCGAGGAACATCCTTTCTAACCTGTCACATTCATTTATAAAGTCCTCTTCTGTACTTGACATCCTTGACCCTCTAACCAGTTGCCCTTTAACCAAATTTTTCATACAATAACTCGGATCCAAAATATACCTGGTGATCTGTGTCTGACAGTTCATGGCTCTAAAGGCCATGGTAGCAGAAATATATACTTTCCTACACAAACTCTCCATAGTTCTGCTGTCCTTGTCAGAGGGAAGCAACTTTGTAGAAGGCAACAGTTTAGAAGGCTTGTCAGAGGCAATTAATACCACAGAAGGGTCAGCAGATGGACACTTACGAAGAAATTTGCAATCATCAGGCACTTGCTAGAACCTATCAATTTTTTTAGGAACAGGGGGCTGGGAATCAGGAGCCTAAGATGCAGTGGAAAAGGCATCCAGCAAGGCATCAAGAAATGGAGGAACAGCAGAGGGCCTAGGAGACTCCATTTGCAGAAGGTCATAGTACCTCTTCTAAACATCAGACACCTAAGTACAGTCCCATTTAAAAAACTTCATAAATTGGGAAACTGTGTTACCAAAAGAAATCTCCTCAGTAGGAAAGTCAGGGCTAATGGACTCCTCTTCCTCAGAACCAACTAAGGGAGAAGGAATTTGAAAAGAATAAGTCAGAGATTCTTCATCAGAATCTGCATCTTCATCAGAGGAATCTCGCTCCCTAGGCCTCTTAAGAGGGGTAGAAACCAAGGAGGAGCAGGAACAGAAACCCCTTGAGTAGGCTTCAGAGCCATAAGGACATTAAACAGGCCTTGAATGAAGTTTTGCCATTCACTCTGGGGATCTTTAGGAGCAGGAGAAATATGCATTTTTTTGCTTCTTTTTAAAGGGATGTCAGCCTTAAAAATCTTAGGAGGGTCTGTCCCTGATGGCGTTCAATTAGTGTAGGCAGAGGTGGCACAGCCGAAGAATCTGACAGAGCTTTCTTGGTCATCTTCTTCACAGACGTCTGATCCTTGGGCCGAGAAGATCCTTCCATAGTGTCTTTAGTCAATGGCTTAAGATATTGGTTTTCTAAATAAATAGCCAAGGAAAAAAGCCGACTATGCAATGTCTTAGGAACAAAAGCTTGGCAAATTGTACAAGATGTATGGTTGTGGGAAGCACCAAAGTAAAATAAACACTGCTTGTGACAATCTTTATGGGGAATCTGTCTCCCACACTGGCATTTCCCTTTTCTGGATGACATGAGACCACCAACCAAAACAAGTCAAGAAAGCGATAAGAATAACAAAAACCCCAATGGGGCACTTATCTAAAAGTAGCTTCGTAACCGGCAGATGAATGAGCATTCAGACTGATGATCAAAGATGGTGTTTGGACTGGCAGCACAGATGATCTGAGGATAGTATGTCCAGATGTCAGCTTTATGCCCTATGACATGCATGGGGAGCATATGTGTGACGTACAGTGTACTCAATTCAACTGCAAGGCTTTGGTATACTGTTGAATGGCACCATTTCAAAACAGTGAACAAGAGTCCACTGCCTAAGGTACAAACTGAATTTAATTTGGCATGCCATCAATGGTAAATGTGCGCTTTCCTGCAGCATTCTGAACAGCAGTAAGAGAAGAAAGTCTACATCACATCTATCATTGTAGCACACTGATGAAATGAAATTAATTTAAAGAAATAGGAAAGTGGATGCAGGGTTTGAATTCAGCTTGAAGCTACGTGCTGCTTGGAATGTTTGCAGCAGATTTGAAAATGCAGCTTATGTTTTGTTGTATGGAATAAAAGTCTATCCATCTGACATACATTTACAAACAGTAATACTGCCTCTTTCATTGGAATGCATTTCACTGGGATTCCAATACATCGCACACACACAGGCTTATCTGAAGTATACCTCCATTCATACTGAATGCAGTTTATCTGTAATGAAAATGGCTGAAAGGGAGTTCTGCTGTAGCACTGGCAATCATCTTACTTGAAATGTATGCATTATTTCTTCCTTAGATTTGATTCCACCATTGTTCAACTCTGGCAATCATCTTGCTTGAAATGTATGCATTATTTCTTCCTTAGGTTTGATCCCCCCATTGTTCAACTTTTTACAGTGTGTAATTTCGGGAAATTATGTACCAAGTCATTCTGTTTAACCTCCAAAACACCAAAGATTAACAATCAAAGCCATTGAGCTTGTCAGTGTTGACCATCTGAAAAAGTGTGAGTAGGTGGTGCATCAGACATGCAAATCTCACTGCCATGTTTTACACCTTCATTGCTGTTTAATAAATTACCTTCTTCTTTGTTTGCAAATGCTTGTCTGTGCCTTCCGTCATGCAAACGCAGTTGGAATAGTTGTATGTCTTTGCACACTAGCTGTTAAATGTGTGACAGGAATTTGGTGCCAGTTCAGAAATAGAGATGCTGCTTGACCTCTGGAAGCATGGCTGGTGCAAGAGATGATGGTGAGGTGTTGAGTCTAGGATTTTTGTAGCACTCCTTGTGAAGCACTACAGCAGTAGGCTATTGCTAGGGTCTATACTGCATCTTAGTATAAGACTGAGGCTTGGAACAGATTATCCAATGCTGTCTGCAGTGCAGCTAACATCCCACACATTGGAGAGAATTGTCTTCAACAATATAGTGACCTGAAACAGCACAAGGAGGACCTCCTTAGCTGATGGGAGGATGAGTTTAGCACTTCTGATATCTCTACTGACCCATCTGTATTAAATTATATAAAATGCAGGACCTAGCCAAGACTGTTATGCAGTATGCTTTCATGTCTCTTCTGTGTTGTACAGCTGAAGAAATTGCAGAAACAGGGAGGCACAACCAAAAAGGTTAACCTTCCTCAGAGAGGTGCAGGGTACATATGCATCAGGTCTTACTGTAAGCCTAATAACTATTGTAATTGTATGCAGTATGACAATATTGAATTAATAGTTGTATTTTTATCATAGTAGTGTAGTTGATTAATGCACAACAAAGTAAGACCTTCCTATCACAACTGGATGTAGAAAAGGTGTATAAACGTGATAATTGTAACTCTTTTCTGAATTTATATAGTCATGTGATATGCCATGGATCTAATTCTCTCTCTTTTTTGTCGTACTACACGCCTTCACTCTGTTAATTGTTTTTTTTTTTGGGGGGGGGGTTATGTTATATGCCTTAAAAATATTGTCATACACTTCTGATTACAAAAATTGACATACAGCACAGAGAGATAGATTGACCACTGTGGACCGGCCTGCCATCTCTCCACAGACTACAGCACTGATACCCAGCACTGCTTCCATAGGCCCGGCCCTACCTGCCCCATCTGCATCAAGTGGCTCTGCCCTGGCAGCTGATGCACTGGTGGAGGTGGTGATTTTGTCACTAGCTGACAGGGTTGGTGGAAGGCATAATGGAAATGGGCCTCAGTGCTTGAATCAGCAGTGAAAAAAGGTTCTTCATCACATTGCCAAGATGATGCCATGTTGAGCACTGAGACAGGAGACCGTGATGAAAGTTCTGAGGGTGAGGACTATCAGCTCACTGTTCTCAGGCTTGATGTGGATGTACCTCTGATGTCCCCTACTGATCCACAATCATGGTGTCCCCCAACCTTTTGTGTCCATCACTTTGTCTGTACCTGCTTCCTCACATAACCTTCCTATCTGACCCTCACATTCCTAAGTGCCATTCCCAACATTTCTTTCTCTTTGGAAGAAAAAAATAAGCACCTGTCCCACAAAAAAATAATGATCCATACATAGCTTGCCACTTCGCTTATGTGTCGTCTTGGCACCCATGATTTGGTACAACTGGTTATACAACATTATTCTGTTGTTGTCACCTACCCTTGGTATGATGACAGTCCAAATTCAGCAAATTGTGACTACACATCTACATTTATTTTGTGAAGAAGTGGGTAGCTATGGTTCTCTCCTACTATCGTCCTGCAATTCCTTCTTCTGTTTACCCCCCATTTCACCACTTTCCTATCAACCCCTTTTTCACATGCTTAATCTGGTCAAAATATAGAATCACACACAACGTACATGGCCAGAAATGGCCCATAAGAAAGCCTTCACTTTGTTTTCTCTCAGGATTTGCACAGACATTGACATCACATACCAGTGCCAAGTGATGGTGAATTGCTGTTCATGTCCTATGTCAAAACCTGGTCAGCTAATGCCATTACCCACAGTAGTTCAGTTCTCCTTGCACAAGGTGATTAAACATGCTATGCTACCAGAATACACAGTAGAGGCAGACTAAAGGAAATCATTGGCAACAGTTACTTGACTATTGAATCTAGCTAAGTGCAACATTCCTTGAGGAGTTTTGACATAAAGCAATTGTCTGAAGATTAATTTTTCACTGCAGAATCAAGGGTTCAATTCCAGATGTATGTCACATTATTTCTTACTGTGATGTTATACTTGTATGATGTGTTTCTTGATACATTTTTATTTTTTATCCAGTTAAGACCTTTAATGAACAGATGTTGAATAGTGTTTAAAAAAGGATTTGTAAAAGTATCCATGACCATAAGGAAGCATTAGTAAACCACCTTTATTCTTTTTATGTCATAATCAGGTTTTGCCTCTCCTACAGCTTCATGATCCCCAGAGTCAAAAGTTAATGATACAGATCATGATAAATTAATACTGAGGACACACCATAAAATCTGCATTAATGACCAATAACAACACCCTTTCATGTGTGTCTGTCCACCTGTCTCTATCTTCACCCCTTCTCTCGCACCACTTTGTACAGTTGACTATTCATTACGCTTATGGATGTAAATGTCATCTTATGGAATTTTCATACTGTCGTTACTTTGCTGAAGAATAATACCATCTTCCATTGGCTGAATAAATTATCACTGCTCCTCAAAGGTGTGATTTTGACGTGTGATTTGAGATTTCCTTTGTGGTGTGCTGACATGATTATCAAGTCTACAAAATTAATTTTTCATCTTGACAATGAGTCAAATCCAGCATTAAATGAAACTCTTACTGCCTGTTTTATAAGTGTCTTTCTTGTGAAAGTGTTGCCTGTGTGTCTGTTTAAGCCCTTTCTGTTTGTTCAGTTGTAGTCCTCAGCATTTGCACAAGGTCTGGCAATGAACAATTGTACTATGTGATGCTAAATGGCATTTCAGGTGTTATTGCCAAATGCTGTGTTTACCGTATGCCCAGTTAATATCTTGTATGTAGTAGGTATAAAAGATTATTTTATTAGCTATTAGACACACAATTTGGCCAGGCAACATATTTATAATTGTCATTCCCAAGTATTCTTAAAGTCATGATAAAAAGTTACTATAATAATCACATTCTGACACTCTTTGTTAAATTCATCTTTGCTTTTTCACTTAGGTAGAGAGTTTGTACCTTGTGCCACAGAGAAAGCAGGTTGATTTTCATCACTAAGTACTGTCCAAAATGTGGATGGCCACACACCATCACTAAGCCTGTTTGAGCTGTAGAAGGCAAACAAAATTAAAGTTTTTTCACTTTTTCCCTTCAGCAGAGATCTCTGCTCACAGCATACTGTCACACAAATGAGGAAGGCAAGCACTACACTTAATTTTTGATTTGAGCTTTGCTGCTAACTTGGAAACGTATAATACAACATGCAGAGCATAAGTAAACAACATGTTAAGATAAAACCTGTTGCAAATATAATCAGAATCTCAACATTTCCTCTCTGATTCTTACTTGTGTAAAGGTTGGCAGGAAACAACACAAAATACTGGTATTTCAAAGTCCCAGTTTAACACAAAGTACAGTCAGACATACTCTTAACACTTTGCCAACTGTGCGCAAATACATTTCTCAGCACTGCACTTTAAGATATTTGGAACAAAAATAAGATACTGAATTATATTACTTCATTATATCCTACTGTATGCCATAGTACCAGAATACAAAAGTGACCATCCCCTTTCAATCTATCTTGCTGTTTTAAAAATAGTGACGCTCCACTAAAACTTAACTTTTTAGACAGCTAAAAGTTAAGTTATCTACTTTCACATCTAACTCCTCTAGTGCACAATGCAGTGTTTAGGATAAACCATTTTTTTTTCATCTTACCTTTAAGCATCCCTATGACTAACACTTGCTTTAAAACCTGCTGGAAAGCACTAGGAAGTCTTAAACTGATGCAAGCACTTAACTCTCCTTGTTAATAAGGAGAAATTAATCGTAGGAACTAAACAGCCTCTAATTCCAAAGTACCTTGCTAAGGTAACGGAAAACAGCTCTTGTACTCTACAAAAAAAAAGCACCAACCAGCCATGTCCAAGGGTCAGTTTCCGGTGATTTCTCCTGTCCACCTGGTGAATCTGGGCACACTGGGACAATGCAACTGCCTCATGTACACAGACAACCCTCTCCTACCACCAAACACTACAACCTGCGAGAGCTGCACTTACATAGCTAAACTGGAAGCAAAGCTCTCTCCACCCAAGATTGTGCTAGACAGTCAAGAGGAGAAGGTTAACACCCACACTACACATCAAGCAACACATAGGCCTTCTAAACCCACACCACCAACACCCACACATAGCAACACTAAACTCACATATGTGGAGGCCCTTAACATTAACCTGCCCAAGCAACAAGGACCTCCGAAGCTGAAACGCAAACAGCAATCACAACCAAAGTGTCACATAGCTCACAACACCAGTGTGCCACCCAACAACAGCCCCTAAGGCAAGACAACGTACCCAACACTTTAGTCATAGGTGACTCTATAGTCAGGCACACTGATGTCCCACTCAACAGGCTGAACAAGGAGAAAATTACAGTCAGGTGTCTGTTGGGTGCCAGGATCCGCCACATAATGCATGCACTCAAGTCACTCCACAACAAGTACAAATATGACTCTGTCATTGTCCATGTTGGAGTGAATGACTTGAGACATACCTCCCTGGACTACATGAAAAGAGACATGGAAGAGCTCTCGGATCATGTGGCCCAGGCAGGTATGACCCTAGCCCTGGGTAGCATCCTGCCTTTGCCCAGAATGGTGCCACAGTTTAAGGACAAAATGACTGACTTCAACAATCGTCTAAGCTTCTCGTGACATTCAAAGGGAATCCAGTATCTGTCTGCCTGGGACGACATGATCGACAGACCACGATGCTTTGCCAGATATGGTCTGCACCTGTCACCCCTGGGATTCAGGTTACTGGCTAAGGCTATTGCCACCCCTATAGTGCCTTTTTTAGGCAAAGTTCAAAGGACAAAACCACCACCATAACAGGTACAAGCATGCAAAATCTGAAGGTAATGCTACTCAATGCTAGAAGTCTAAACCTTAAAATGCTCTCTCTCTCGAGGCACTCCTAAAAATGGAGAACATCGATATCTGTGCAGTAACTGAGACCTGTTTCAAGGCTCCAGAGAGCACCCCTGCAATACCAGGCTACAACTCTTACCACACGTTTTGGCCACCAAACCAGGACTGAAACACTAAAGGTGGAGGAGTGTCCATATTCACTAAAGGTATTCACAACACCAGGCTAGTTGGCCAACACAATTCATCTGAAATTTTCCAGGTGCAACTAACACTAGGTAAGACTGCAATCCAAATTGTAGCTTTCTACAGATCCCCCACCATGCCCCAAGATTCTCACTACACCTTTCTAAACATACTGGAAAATATTAAGATACAATCAAACACCCTAAAACTGGGTGATTTCAACTACCCTGCCTTTAACTGGGAACACTACTCATGTACCAACACCTTTGCCCAACAGTTCTTGGAATTCATAAATTCCAATGCCCTGGATCAACTAATCCTTAGTCCCACCAGGGGCTCCAATATCCTAGACCTGGTCATTACCAACATGGGAAATCGATGCTCTACACCTATGGTCACCCCCTCTTTGGTCAGGTCTGACCATAAGCTAATCACCCTTGATATCCGCATCCCACCCCCACCCCCCCGGTAAGGAAACCTCCATAAAATATTTCTCCAAAGCCAACTTCATGCTATTCAAAGTGACAAACTTCATGACACCCATGCAGACGGGAACTAAAAGTTCGACTGCTGAATCCTACACTAAGGTACTGTACGAGCACATCCACTCGTGCATAAATCGTGCCATCCCCAACAGAACCAAGATGCTCTTCTCCAAAAAAGGAAGCCGATCTGGTGATCCCTTGCCATAAACAAGCTTTACAACAAAAGGAAGAAACTGTTGCAGAAAAGAGGAAAATCCCAGGATGCAAAAAACTCCCTTACCAGCCTCAGTAAGAAGCTGAGATCCCTCATAAAATCCTCCAAAACTAGTTATGAAAATAAAATTGCCAAAGGTTCCAAAGACAAACACAAGGCATTCTATAGCTATGTCAAAAATCTAAATGGCAATGCTCAGATCTGCTCTGAGCTACAACAGAATGGAATTAAATATACTTATCCCAAGGATATTGCCAATATCCTGGCAGATTGATTCAGTGCAAACTTCACCCCCCTCTCACCCCCTAAAGGGCCCATCTCAATACCGAAAGATTGCCAAATTCCAGTAATAACGGCCACACAGGTAAAAAATGCACTCTCCAAAGCTAAGAATACAGCATCCATGGGACCAGACGACATCCCAGGCTGTGTACTACATGAACTACAAAATGAACTGGCACCTCACCTAAGTGTCATGTTTAATTATAGCCTCAACTCAGGCTTTGTGCCCACTGAGTGGCGTATAGCTACAGTTATCCCACTCCACAAGGGGTGATCCACCTTGGATCCTGGGAACTATCGCCCCATCAGTCTGACAAGCCTGATCTGCAAGGCCATGGAACGTATTATCATGGAACTTATAAACAAAGACATTAGCAACCTTCAAACACTAGACCCCACTCTGTTTGGGTTCTTGAAGGGCTGATCTTGTCTCCTGAACTTGATTGACTTCTTTGAATCAGTCTCCAGAGCCGTGGACAAGGGTAAGGTGGTCCACACAGCCTATCTGGACCTCGCCAAGGCCTTCAACACCATCCCCTACTCTGGAATCATAGATAAACTTACTAAGCTGGGCATTAATCCCTACATCACTCAATGGGTTGCCAACTGACTTACTGACAGAACCAACACTGTAAATGTAGCCGATCCAAATGCAGCTCCAGACAAGTGACAAGTGCAGTACTTCAGGGTTCAGTCCTGGGACTGCTCTTGTTTGCCATCTACTTCTCTGAAGTACAGGCCAACACTAAGAGACTCTGGCTAACAAAGTTCGCAGATGACTGCAAACTGGGAGCCATTATTGAATCCCCAAATGATGTGGATATTCTACAAAAGGGCCTTACAGAAACAGTTGCTTGGTGCCAGAGCCATGGGCTCAAGCTTAATGCCAAGAAATGTATAGTTATTCCCTTTGGGAAAAAACATGTACCCATGAATTACCACATACATGGCAGCACACTAAATACCGAAAGTGTGATAAGAGACTTAGGGACACAGGTGGACAGTGAGCTCACCTTTGATAACCATATCACCACAACAGTCAGGAAATCCTTCTATGTGGCACTCCTCATCACTAAGGGCTTTTCATCCCACTGTACTCATCCCTCATTAGACCCATTATAGAATACAATGCCCCGTTTGGTATGTACCTCTCAAGACATCTGCAACAACTGGAAAGGCTGCAGAAATACTTCACTAAAAGAAGCACAGGCCTAAAGCAGATGCCCTATGCTGACTGTCCAAAAAAACTCCACCTATACTCTGTCGCATATCGTCTACTCAGTGGCGATCTCTGCTTAACATAAAAGGCCATGTCAAACCCAGAGCTGCTGGACATGCTACACTTAAAGAAATCCCAATCCCTTAGAGACACACGCTCCAGGGATCTAAACATTGTTATCACAATGAACAAAATATGCTGGAGGGATAGGTTCCTAACCCAGAGACTCCCTAGACTCTGGAATAGACTGCCCATACATGTCAAGCAGAGCGCACCTCATTTTCCCTCTTCAAAGAGATCCTTGATGATTGGATGGGAGATAGGAAATTCACCCCGGAGAACACATCAGTCACCCTGCTAGGCAGGGGTCCAGGGAAGTAAATACTGTGAGAAGAAATAGCCAGGGAATTGTTATGGCTAGGTTTGTATAGGCCCTAGGGCCGATAGCCTAGTACCATCCTATGAAACTCTTTAATATACTCATATGAAATTCAGTCAGTTGTGTAGTTAACTGACCACTTCATTCTCTACAAGCAGCTCTGGCACTTGCAAATTATATGCAGCCACATACAGCCATCATGCAATTTTTTAATCTTTCCTGTATTGTAACATTAAGTATTGCCTGATACTGACAGTCCACATTGCTCATATCAAAGTTTAATACTATCATCATAATCTGATGATCCATGAATGATTCACATCCATCCTGTGTTTCACAAGTGTGTGTGTGTGTGTGTGTGTGTGTGTGTGTGCGCATATCATATACACAAAACAGGTAGGTACATGTCACTCTGAGTTCAGCAGTATACCTTGATGACAGCATAGCTGACAAATGTGTGTATTATTGATTGAAAGTGTGCACTTACTACATCATATCAACAAATATGGATTTGCACAAAAGCTTAATCACAATACCTTTGCTAATGCAAAATGAGATGCTAATCCTATCTACATTGTCACAGTGTAAAAGTCAGACTTCTGCAGTAGCACTTGCATTAAGTACCATGTCCTATAGCTTGTGTCAATAGATAGGTATGGTGTTCCAATCCCACAGCAGTCAACTTGTGTGTGTGTGTCTGTATATGTACATATGGGTCTACGTTTAAAGCCCAAAGTTTCAAAACAGTCTCGACCATAAGAAATTCAAAGGTTTGAAAATTCAGGATTTAAAGGTAGACCTATATATATATGGGAGTCTGTATAATTTATATATATATATATCTACATACAGAAAGCTAGAGAAAGTCATGTAAATATGAACTTAACTACTGCTGGCCTCAATAAAGTAGTAGTGTGGATTTAATTTTACACTGCAGAGTGAATCCACATCAGTGTCTGACCCTTCTCCCAACATCATCTTATCTGCAATAGCAGACTGATGTTATCCTCTGTAAAGTGCACTCACACTACTGAAGTGAGACCTGCAGTGGCACTTGCATTGAGCACTGTGTCCTCTAAATTGTATCTGCATCACTGGAGGATTAATTCAACAGGTGTGCTCATTTGGCTCCCACTCATGAGAAACATTTACATGGTCAGATCAATCCCACATCCACTTTTCACTCCATCTACAAATGCATATTGTCTACAATACACTTATGATGTCATCATTTCAATAATGCACTGTCAGACCTCCCCTGTGGCACTTGCATATAATACACTTGTGTGTAGATTGTGTCAGTCAATAGGTAGGGAGTTCCAAGAGAGCAGTAAGACTCTCCAAATTGTGTGTGTGTGTGAATACAAAAGGATGCAGTAGTGTCTTACACCTCCTAGTACAGACAACATTTCAGATTCCACATAGCTGTAGAAGTAATTTTTCAAACACATCTACTATTCATTACACACCTGATGTCATCCTTTCAAAGATGCAGTGTGGCTCACATGCAGTCAGATTTCTCCTGTGGCATATGTATATAATACACTTGTTTGTAGACTGCTTCAGTACATAGAGAGATCAAATACAGGGACTGCCTGTGAGTGTGCTTTTCTTCTTCTTCTTACAGCGCAGAATATACAGATTTATCTTATGATTAAGGTTGCCACCTATCTGTTTTCTTTCTGGACTATCCAGAAATCAAATTGATTCTCTGATAGTCCTGAAAACACTGTACAAACTCTGGTATTCTGTTTAAAAAAAGGAAACAGACTATCGGAGTTTGTTAAATTGGCTAATTTACTACGCTTTTTTAAAGAAAAGCATAGTAAATCGTCTGAAAGCAGGCATCAGGAATGGGAAAAGAGCGAGGTCCTATCAAGTGATGTCCTAAAATGGGTTGAACATGTATGGGAGAGGGGGCAGGAATGGGCAGGGTTACAGGTGATGAGAGAGGTGTGGCCTTACTCTGGGTTTAGCCACAACAAAAGCTGGCAGCCCTACTGATGACTGTGACACTGCACATTTCAAAGCATGACATCACCATTGTACATTACATTAATGTTTCTGTGTTCCAATAAGGGATTATATCCACATTGTATATAACTATTGTTCAGCCATCACAGTGACATGTGTTTGGGTATACCTAGCATCAGGCAATGTCTGATGCAGTAGTTACAGGGATACATATTCCCTAATTCATGCACATGATGTAATGCTTTCCCATAGGATCATAGGAGATTACTAGGCTAATGGTTCTGGGACCCTTACAAGCCTAGCCAAGAGTTTATCCCCAAAAAAGAAACCACAATCAGCACCTGTCGGCCCTGTCAATAAGGGACACAGATGGGACCCCTGGGACAAATTTGTGACTGCCCATCCACTCATCAAGGTTGCGCTTGAAGAGGGTCAGTGAAGTACTTTGTTTGACGTGTATGGGGAGTCTATTCCAGAGACAGGGCAGCCTCTGGGAGACAAACCTGTCTGTCCAGCAGATTTTGTTAATGGCACATATTATATTTAAGCCTTTCAACTGGGTACAATGCGAGGAGTTAGACTTACAGCTATGGAGCATCTCTAGTAGAGCAGGGTCTGAGATTGCCTTGTAGGTGAGACACAGATCACCTCTAAGCAATCTGTACTATACAGAGTAGAGTGATAGTGATTTGAGCCTGTCCACATAGGACAGGTGTTGGAGGCCATGGGTTCTCTTTGTGAGGCATTTCTGTGGCCTTTCCAGTTGGTGCAGTTGTTTGCAGAGGTACATATCAAACAAGGCATTGTACTCAGTTATTGGCCTAATAAGGGAGGAGTACAGAGAGGAACTCACCTTTTTTTCTAGATGCAGTCCTTTTACTTATGAGATGAACCAAGTAAAAGTATTTTCTGACCACTGCTGCTACATGATGGTCAAATATGAGACTGTTGTCAACTTGTGTACCCAGGTCTCTCACCACAGGTTGTGTGCTTAGGGGGTTGCTGCTAATGTGGTAATCAGTATGGGACATGTTTTTGCCGAATGGTATGATAATACTTTTTTTGCATTTAACTTAGGCCATGACTTTGGGACCAGTCATTTGTTGCTGTGAAACCCTCTTGAATTATGTTAACATCATTTGGGGAGTCGATGACAGCACCCAATTTACAGTCCTGCAAACTTGGTCAGCCACAGGCCTTTTGTCTATGCCTGGACCTCTGAGAAGTAGATGCCAAACAATAGGGGTCCCAGGACAGATCCCTGGGGGACACCACTAGTGACAGGTCTGCTATTGGAGGTAGTGGCACCTATTTTAACCTTGTGGGTTCTATCAGTGAGCCAGTTGGCCACCCACCTGATGAGGAAGCGAGTTACCCCAAGTTCTGTTAGCTTTTTGATGATGCCCGAGTGGGGGATTGTGTCAAAGGCTTTGGTCAAGTCAAGGTAAGCTGTGTGCACTGACTTTCCCTCATCCAGTGCCTTGGTGACAGTCTCAAAAAAGTCAACCAGGTTCAACAGGCAAGATCTGCTCTTGATGAATCCAAACTGGGTGGGGTCAAGTGCTTGGAGATTGCCTATGTCTTTGTTTATGAAGTCCATAATAATATGTGCCATGGCCTTACAGATCAGACTTGTCAAGCTAATGAGGCGATAGTTTCCAGGGTCAGTAGTGGCACTACCTTTGTGTAAAGCGATGACAATGGTAGTTCTCTACTCTACTGGAATGAAGCCTGTACTTACGCTATGGTTAAATAGGGTGCGCAATGCTGAGGCTAGTTCTTGCTGGAGATGTAGCAGAATACAGGCTGGGATACCATCATGTCCCATGGAAGCTGTGTTCTTTGCCTTGGATAGGCCCTTTAACGCTTGATCTATAGAGATGTGAGGTGTGGGGCAAGTATTGAGGATGTTCGTAGGTTCATAGGTAGGTACAAAGCTATCAGCCCAAGGGCCTATGTAAGCCTAGCCAGCAAGGTTCCATAACTTACTCCACCCAAGAAAGTTATTTTCCTGTGCCTCTGTCCAGCAGAGTTACAGAAGTGATCACCCGGGTGTATTTCCTATTTCCCATCCACTCATCAAGATTTTTCTTGAAGAGTGCTAATGAAGAACTTTGCTTGACATAGATGGGTAGCTTGTTCCAGAGTATAGAAAGTCTCTGGGACAGGAATCTATCCCTCCAGCATGTCCTGTTTATTGTGATGACAAGGTTTAGGTCCCTAGAGCATGTAGCTTGGAGGGATTGGGATTTCTTTAGGTGTAGCATGTCCAACAGCTCTGGATATGACATAGCTTTATATGTTAGGCAGAGATCAACTCGGAGTAGGCTATATGCTACGGAGTAAAGCTGGAGTTGTTTGAGGTGGTCAGTGTAGGGCATTTGTTTGAGGCCAGTAATCCTCTTTGTGATGTACTTCTGTGGCCTTTGCAGCTGCTGCAGATGTCTTGTGAGGTACATTCCAAAAGGGCCGTTGTACTCTATAATGGGTCTAATGAGTGACAAGTAGAGGGGAACAATGACCTCTTTTTTCCTGGATGAGAACCCTTTTATTATGAGGTGTGCCACGTAGAAGGACTTCCTGACTACTGTGGTGATGTGATTAACAAATGAGAGACTACTGTCCACCTGGGTCCCAAGGTCTTTTATCACACATTCGGTGTTAAGTAGATTGCTGCTTATGTGGTAGTTTATGGGTACAGAGTTTTTACCAAAGGGGATGACACTGCACTTTTTGGCATTGAGCTTGAGGCCATGGCTCTGACACCAGGCATCTGTCTCAGTGAGGCCCTTCTGTAGGATGTCCACATCATTTGGGGACTTGACTATGGCTCCTAGTTTGCAGTCATCTGCAAACTTTGTTAGCCAGAGGCCTTCTGTGTTAGCCTGTACTTCAGAGAAGTAGATACCAAACAGGAGAGGTCCCAGGATGGAACCCTGTGGTACTCCACTTGTCACTGCTTTGAGGTCAGATTTGGAGTCTGCAACTTTTACAGTGTGGGTTCTGTCAGTGAGCCAGTTGGCAACCCATCTTGTGACGTAGGGATTTATACCTAGTTTAGTGAGTTTAGCTATAATTCCAGAATGTGGGGATGGTGTCGAAAGCCTTGGCGAGGTCAAGATAGGCTGTGTGAACCACCTTACCCTCATCCACGGCTTTGGTGACTGCCTCAAAGAAGTCAATCAGGTTCAGGAGGCATGATCTGCCTTTCACAAACCCAAACTGGGTGAGATCCAGAGTTTGGAGGTTACCAATGTCTTTGTTTACGAGTTCCATGATGATACATTCCATGGCCTTGCAGACCAGGCTCATCAGGCTAATAGGTCGATAGTTCTCGGGATCAGTGGTGGCTCCCCCTTTGCGGAGTGGGATAACTGTTGCTGTGCACCCTTCAGTGGGCATAAAGCCTGATGCACGGCTATTATTAAACATGGTGCTTAAGTGGGGAGCCAGTTCGTTCTGAAGTTCGTGTAAAACGCAGCCTGGGATGTTGTCCGGTCCCATGGATGCTGTGTTTTTTGCTTTAGAGAGTGCAGCTTTTACCTGCGTAGCTGTGATTACAGGGACTCTGCATTCTTCCTGTATAGATATGGGCCCTTTATGGGGTGAGATTGGTATAAAATTAGCACTGAACCGATCTGCCGGGATGTTGGCAATATCAGTTGGTTCTGTAATTTTCTCGCCTCTGTGCTGTAACTCAGAGCAGATCTGGATGTTGCCATCTAGATTCTTGACATAGCTATAGAATGCTTTGTGGTTGTCCTTGGATTTAGTGGCGATTTTGTTTTTGTAGTTAGCTTTGGAGGATCTTATAAGGGATCTCAGCTTCTTACTGAGGCTGACCAGGGAGCTCCTCCACTCATGGGATTTTACTCTCTTTTGGAACAGTTTCTTCCTTCTGTTGTACAGTTTGTTTATGGCAGGGGACTACCAGATTGGCTTCCTTTTTTTGGAAGATAGCGTCTTGGTTCTGTTTGGGATAGCACGATCCATGCACTCGTGTAAGTGCTTATAGAGGCTTTTGGTGGGGGCAGGGGGGTGAAGTTTGCACTGAACCTATCTGCTAGCAGGTTGGCTAAGTCAACAGGATCAGTGTAAGTGGCACTGTTAAGAACTAATTCGGAACAAACCTGGGCTTTGCCATGCAGGTTTCTGATATAACTGGAAAAAGCTTTGTGGTTAGCCTTTGTTTCAGAGGCTAGTTTTGATTCATAATTGGCTTTGGAGGTTTTTACTAGTGATCTAATTTGTTTGTTGAGGATAAGGAGGTAATTTTTCCAATTGGGAATGTGTGCCTTTTTACCCTTTGACAACAGTTTCTTCCTTTTGTTGTAATGCCTGTTGATAGAAGATGTCCACCACATAGGTTTGTGTTCCTTGAGGAGCAGGTTTTAGTTCTGTTGGATATGGCTGAGTCCATGCAGTTGTACAGGTGCTTGTATACTGCACTGGCATACTATTCAGCATATGTCTGCATCCTCTGAGGGAAGCGGTGGTGTGAAGCTACTGATACCTTCCCTTAGAAGGTTGTAGTCACTTTTTGAGAAGTTTTTTAGCCTAGCTACGGTGGGGGGGGTGTTGGATGGGATAGACACTTTGAATGAGACAGACCGATGGTCTGATCTCACCAGGGAAGAACTTACTATGGGGGTGGTGCAGCAGTCACCCATGCTGGTGAGAAACAAGTCTAGAATGCTATTTCCGCTTGTGGGGGATGAGACAAGTTGGTCTAGTCCATTAGAACTGAAGAAATCAAGGAATCATTGGGTGAGTGCATTAGAGGCAGAATAGTTCACTCAGTTTATGGTGGGGTAGTTGAAGTCACCAAGGATAAGGGTGTTGGGGGGTACCTTGATGGACTCAAGTAGGTCCAGGTAGGAGGAGTGGGTGTCCTGAGTCATGGAGGGTGGGTCTATAGCTGGCTATAACTTGGATGGGTGTCTTGCCAATTGTCAATTACACCTGGAGGAGTTCTAGTGCATCATGCTGGCAAACCAGTCTGGAGGTGTACTTGTCTTTAATGAAAATAGAAACTCCACCGCCCTTAGCCTTCCCAACCTCATTTTGGGGTCGGAATGTGTGGAATGAGGTATAGCAGGGGGGTGCTGCAGCCTTGAACCAAGTTTCTCTGACTACACAGATGTCAGCATCTTCCAGTGCTAGGAGAGCCTCCAGTGAATGCATTTTCAGGTTAAGTCTCCTAGCATTAAGCAGCATGACCTTCAATTTGCTTTTTGACAGATCTTTTATGTTGGAAGATTTGTGTGTGGAACATTGCCTAAAAAAGGTACAATGGGGAGACAAGAGCCTTGGTCAGAATCCTGAATCCCTGGGGTGACAACTGGAGGACATCTCTGGCAAAGAATCAAAGTCTGTCAACCATGTCATCCCAGGCAGACAGATACTGGATCCCCTTGGAATGACACCAAAAACTAAGCTAATTGTTGAAGTCAATTATTTTTTGTTGGCATTGTGGTATCATTCTTGATGAAGGTAAGACACTGCTTACGTCTAGGTTCATACCTGCCTGGGACACATATTCTGACAGTTCAATCATGTCTCTCTTCATATAGTCCAGGAAGGTATGTCTCAAGTCATTCACACCAAAAGGAACAATGACAGAGTCATACTTGTATCTGTTGTGAAGAAACTTAAGTGCATGCGTGATATGGCAGATTCTGGCACCCGAGAGACAACTGACTGTGATCTTCTCCTTGTTGAGCCTGGTGAGGGGGACATTGGTGTGTCTCCCAATTGAGTCGCCAATGACTAGTATGTTTGGTTTAATGTTGTGCTTTATGGGCTGTATGAGTTTATTGTTATGCTTTATGGGCTGTGTTTGTGAGACACTGGTGTGTTGTCTGCTGTCTGTGATGTATTTGGTGTTGTGTGTGGAATGTCTGTGACTGTGTTTTGGAGGTCTCTGCTGTTTAGGTAAGTTTTTAATGAGGACCTCTCTGTATGTGGGTGTGTGCTGTGTTTGACTATGTGATGTAGGTGGTGTGGTGTTTGTGCTGGCAATCTCCTCTGTCGGGGTACTGACTGAGGCACGAGAGAGCATGAATTCCAGTTTACTGATATAGATGCATCTTTCAAAAGTAGAAGAATTATGTGTTAGGGAGAAGAGGGTTGTCAGTGAACATGAAGAAGTTGCTACACTTTTTTTTTTTTTTTTTGTGGAGCGGGAAGGAACAGAAGACAATTCAAGATTAAGAAACTAAGGTGGTTGGTTTTCCAAATGCTCTCTCTGTACATAGTAGAATGAGCTGATGAGATGGGACTGGGAGGAGTGTCCAAAATCAAAGAAGCAAGGGGGTAGTCAAATGATCACCCTGTACTCAGCATAGCAACCAAATGAGATGGTCTGTGAGGAGTGTCCGAAATCAAACTTACAGCAGGGGTGGGAAATTCCAAAGCCACCAAATTTAAAAAAACACCAACACCAGGGTGGAAGAAAATGCAGACACCAAGAAAATATCCAAACAAACAGCAGCAGGATCACCACGACAAAATAAAATAATTTATTAGTAACAGGATAAGCACTTTCAGAAAACAATTTCCTTCATCAGATCCTACCATTAACAAGCAATTTCCTGGTGAATCACAGAACAGCAGGTGTCATTTCCTGATACATCATAACATATTCTCAAAACAAATAAAATTATGCATATGTGAGAACACCTACAAAAATATATATAAAACATAAAAGCATAGAAAGGACATAAACACATTAAGTTTTACACAATTTTTGAGTTATGGTTAATTCCTTTATATGCTTTTGCATGGGCCACCTGAATTCTGCTGATTGTCTTATGACAGTTTAAAAGTAGTATATAAAGGTGGATCTAGGCCAGTCTACTGCAATCCTGTTTCACCGAAAGTGAAACGGGCTGTCACAGTTTTGTGAAAGCACTTTTTATAAAAAAAAAAGTGCTTTCGCGAAACTTTTGTAAACTTACAGGGAATCGGGGGGAAGTGGTAGTGGGCGAGATTGGACTACAGTGGGGATAAGGGAACATTTCCTTTTCCCAACGATCTCGGAGTGAGAATATAAAAGTAGGGGGGTGTGGGGGGCAAAGGCCCCCCTGAGTAAACATGGCGTATGTGGTTTTTTTTTTGTTTTTGTCTGTGTGTGTATGTGTTTTACCTTCCGTTTACCGAAACTGCTTTTTCGGTGAAAGCAGTTTCGGTAAACGGTGTTCGGTAGGGTTGGATTCGGACAGTTGGTCTTTCGATCAACTGTCCTAGATCCATAAAGTTATATGCATGTCAGTTAATGGTAGGATCTGATGAAGGAAGTTGTCTTCTGAAAGTGCTTATCCTGTTACTAATAAATTATTTTAAGCTTTTTGTCATGGTGACCCTGCTGCTGTTTGTTTGGATATTTTTTACACTTTCTACAGAAGGGTCTTTGGTTCCTGCAGTGCTGTGTTTTGCTGTTATATTATGTTTTCTTCTAGACACGAAGAAAAGCAATCTCAAGCAAATCAATAAATGCAGCACAGTTTTGTTAACTAAAACAAAATGCAGACATCAAGAAAAGCAATCTCAGGCAAATCAATAAATGCAGCACAGTTTTGCTGACTATCACTGATAACAGATTAAGTGCCAAAAAAATACTTATAGGCTTTCTGTATCCAGATGTCTATTGAATCAGTCACTGATAGGCCACAAAGAGCAGCTAAGATACTGATAATGTCTCACAGAATTGTAACTCCTTATACAGTAGTATAAAGGAAAACTTATGAGCCTCAGGGAATCAGATAACACAAAAAGCTATGCTCACACCTTGGGTAGGCTGGCTACAAAAGAAGGCAGACAACCCCTGCTATGAAACCAGCTGAACAGAATCTAGACAGTGACCAGAAATATCAAGTCAATAAATAAAAGTAACTACACATAGGACAAATTGTGATGTATTTATACCACGGCACATTCATTGATCCCATTATGTTGTTGATTTTCTCAACAGGTAGGCAAGTCCAGTATCAAGTGACTGTAAGCATTTGTGTCCTTAATGTTCTACAGGAAAGCCCCCCCCCTTATACTTTGTACGTATAGAGTGGCAGAAGCCTACCCCATCAATTTTAGTAGATAGAAATTATGGGCAAATAAAGTATAGCTGATTGAGTGACTTCACACTGGAGGAGTTCAACAGCTGTGATAATCACCTTCACCAGAGTGAAACTGTTAATAGCCATATTGTTATTTGGAGGAGTTGTACAGCTTGATGTTTAATTCTAGTAATTCATTTTGTAACAACGTACTGACATCTCACAACAACCACTGTACCACGTCAGTCTTATCCCTTGATATGTTGCACAAACACATTGATACATATGGCACTAGACATTTGTTCTGCCAATGTCATGATTAGAGTGCTACTTTGGCACATGCATTGCATACTGTGGTATACATGAATGTGCTCCATTTCTTGGGTGATATATGTTCAGACATACACAAAAACCTTGCTTGATCATGGAACATTGATATAGGACTGATCACAATTGTATGCACATGAGCATAATCATTTAATTGCCATCAGTCTGACATGACTAATTATCAGGGATCCTTTCTTAATTCACACATTAATATCATTTGTTTGCGACAATATCCACCGCTACCTCCTGTTGTAGATGCTGACAATACACAACTCTATGGAATACACTGTATTATAGTGTAATGTTTGCATCTGTTCCTATTTGTCTGCACAATAACTGTGTCAGACAGGAGTGCCTTACATAAGGGTATTACATATATCACACACTGCTCCCACATTTGTAACACCACACACACCCAGAGATGCATAACCATTTGAATATTGAAGTGTGTAATTCCCTTCAAGGGTGATCCTCCTTGTACACGTGTTAGACCTATTTTTGTGGTGTACACAATTACTACATAGGTCAATGTTAACATTTATGGGATGGGTTCAGTTCTTGCAAAAGGAGATTGTGGCTTCTGAGCCATTCCTATTTTTCAGCGTTATATTGACGAAATGCACAGTGCATAAATATCCTATAATGTATGTACTATCCCTGCAAACTGTCATCTTAACTCAGCATGTCACTGACCTTCATATGTCATGTAATTCCCCTGTGTTACTATGTTAATTTGTGTAACTGTCATATCCTATAATATCACATCTGCTTTTACTTACTTATTTCTGCTCACAAAGTGTGACCACTCTTAATTATGATGACATACTTATCAGAAAATGTTAATATTACAAAATTGTCTTTGTGACATAAGAACCTTCACATCAATTATCTTACTAGAATGTGAACACTTACCCTCCGCTTACATACTTCTATATACATCACTTTGATTTGTGTGCACATTGTACTCAGTACACTTTTCCTGTCTGTTAATCCATGTATTGTAGTTGCCCTTGCCTTTCCCTTCCCCTCTTATTGTGGTATTTGTATGTTTGATTTATGTGCATAGTACACTTTCCCTGCCTGGTACAGCTTGCATTATTTCCCCTACGTAGCTCTTCGGGCTGTCTATGTCGGCATGCTTAACAGATTTGCCCATAGCCAAGCTTGTTTCTTCACTTTGCGTACTCATGCTGCTCAACATGTTTTCCTGGCCACCAAAACTTGCTTATATTCAACTAACGTGATTAGCACTACTGCTCATCGTACTAACACATACACAATTGTTCATGAATCCCACAGTATATATTTGTTGTTGTTACTGTTTACACTCTATTAGGATGCAAGACTGGATTGCACATATATGTATTATTATCTTGCTATAACTGTTTTGGATAAAAATATTCACATTACAAAAAGCTGATCAGTCTTTCTGAATTCACTAGTCATCCTATCACAATGTTTTTTAACCATTTTAGTAGTCTGAGTAAAAGACTGACAGCTGAGTTGTCTGATACAGTTTTGACATGAAACCATCACAAGTAATTCTGTGAGAAAAAAAAATGAATCTGCCAAGATGAGGCTTTGATTGGAAACCATGTAAAGTAAACAGTTTTAACTGCTAGAGAAGATGATTACCATCTTTTACCATACTCCTTTATCCTTATCAATCAATAACGATTCCAAAAGGGTAGATTTTCCACTCTAGTTAAATGTTATAGAAACAGAAAGGTCCTACAGTGAAAGGGAAGCTGCCGTAAGACAACAGCAAACTTAGAGCTGGAGTGGGGTTAGCTTAACAAAACAGGGCCAGGTTCATCACTACTGAAGCCCCTGGATCCTACATGACCACTGGATATACCAACACAGGTGCTGCTGAGGTCTTTTCTTCTGTCAGCATCAAGGTTGGT
Organism: Protopterus annectens; assembly: GCF_019279795.1. Classification (NCBI taxonomy): domain Eukaryota; kingdom Metazoa; phylum Chordata; order Ceratodontiformes; family Protopteridae; genus Protopterus; species Protopterus annectens. The sequence goes on from NC_056746.1 coordinate 801,000,506, forward strand.
GAAAAGAAGTTTTCCTTGTTTTAGGGAATTGCTTAAATATTAGTATCCTCCTCAAAATTAGAGCTGAAGTAGGTGGATTTTTATTTATTGGCATCTGAAGACTCAGCTTTGCTGAATTTACTCTTAGCCCTTCCTTTTTGTTTAACAAACCTGCAATTTCTGTTTCTTACAAAAAGTGAATAAAGGAAAACATGAAACAGTACAACTTGTGCTAGTCAACCTGGCAAACATGAACAAGTCACAAAAAAAAAACTTTATAATCAGCATGAAGCTTTTTGAAGAAGCACAGCAAATGTCTGGTGAGCATTAGACATTACACAAACAATAATGCTGTGGCACTATTTGATACAAGATGCAAATCACCAAGAGTGCCAAGAAAATTTTTAAAAAGTTCCTAGTACTGCTAGCTACATAGCAGTGCCCTGCACACCAACCAAGGTTCCACAGAATGCTAGTGCAAGACCACTATTTGTCATCACAGGGACAATGGCTTGCTGACAAAAATTCACGCTGGGGAGACAAAATTAAAATTTTATTTACTATTACAGTGCCTCCACCCCAAAGAAGTGCAATAATGTTTAGTTGGGGCTAGTTTTAGTCATGATTAGGCAAGAGACTTGTTTTGAGGTATGAAAGCTGCCTGGTTAGACTGCAAGCTTGTTATAGCTTTGTCTACAGATTCTGGATCCACCTGTCGACTGGGGATCTTGATGTTATCAACTATAAGCATTTGTCAGTAAGGTGTAAACTATCTCTTCTAGCTGCACATTCTGGTGAAATATTTTACTAAATGATCCCTGGACACTTCACCCTGTGGTCAGTTCTACTTTTTTTTTTTTTTTTTTAAGTACACAACATAATCAAAATGCCAACTTAAGTTTTACTAAATTTTTCTTAACACTTGTCAGCTCGGTGAATAAAGTGTTCCAAGTATCCTTCTTAGTCACCACCCAGACTAATAGGCCAATGCATTACAGGACAACATAAACCTAAGAAAATTCAGCCATACAGCATTCAATTACATAACTTCTCTGTCTGTTGGCTCTTCTAGTCTGTGTACCTCCAAAATCTCTTTGCAGGAGGATAAATTAGCTAGGGGCTTAGTTGGTTGTTTAATATGCACTTCAGAGCTGCTTCTACATTCAGAAATTCCAAGATCAGACATCATTTCTTTTAAACACCTTTACTGAATTATCACTTGTGACATAGGCAAACTTACATTTATACAAAAGTGATCAAACCATGCTAACAAGTTCACATTTACAAACATTATCCATCACATATACTGTTATATATCATATAATCTAAGCAACTTTACATACATTATTAAATTCCTACCTTCTCTTAAACCTTGTTCCTCCTCCGAAACATTTTTTTCTGCATGTATTGTTCCATCAATTTCCATTTTTTCTCTCTCTTACAATATTCACTACTTTAAATATAGTTGGTTTAGAAGTTGATTTCCATTTTCTAGTAATTGCCTTTTTGGCAGTCATCATCATCAACCCCCTTTTGCCCATTTTCTACATGGGGTCGGGGTATCATGTTAATTGTTACCATCTCTCTCAATTCAATGCCACACTCCTGCCTTCTTTGACACTCATGGCTGACTGTCGCAGATCTTCTCTCACACAATCCATCCACCTCTTTGCTGGACACCCTCATTGCCTCTTACCTTCTTCCTGTCTGTCCCAAATCTTCTTCACCAGATTGTCTTCTGCTGTTCTGCAGATGTGCCTGAACTACTGTAATCTGTTTTCTTTGATCTTTTCTTCAGTTGGATGTACTTTCTGCTGCTATGTCATTTCTTCATCTGTCCCACAATGTGCATCCTACCTTTTCAGGCACTTCATTTTCATCACCTCTACTTTCCTCATCTGCTCTGCCTTTACTGCCCAGGTTTCTGTATCATAAAGTAGCGCTGGTCACATCACAGTTTTGTACACCTTACTTTTCAGCTTATTTGGCATTCTTCTGTCATACACTACACCTGACACTCTTGTCAGTTGGCTGCAGCCCCTCTGATTCTAGCACAGACCTCTTCATTCAGACTTCCCTTCTCCTCAACCACCCCTTCCAGATACTTGAAGCTATTGGCCTTTCCACTATCTTCCCTTAGGATCACAGCAGGTTACTGGGCTAATGGCCCCAGGACCCTTACAAACATTGGCAAGTTCAACCCATGTTCCCAAGGGTGTCTGGTTCAAGCAGACACTAAAATCAGCAACTATTACCCCTGTCCAAGAGGGACAAAGATGGAACCCCTGGGGTGAATTTCCAGTTACCCACCCAGTTGTCCAAATTACTATTAAATAGGGCCAATGAGGGGCTTAGTTTAACATGAATATTAAGCTTTGTTCCAAAGGTGGGGTAACCTCTGAGAGACAAATCTGTCTCTCCAGCAAGTTCTGTTGATGTCACATACCAGGTTAAGGTCCTTTGAGCGAGTGACCCGTGTGCCATTTGACTTGCGAATGTGCATTTCCATTAAAGCTGGGTCACAGATTGCTCTACATGGAAGGCACAAGTCACCTCTCAGCAGTCTGTATCACACAGAGTAACGTGACAATGATTTCAGTCTGTCCATATAAGACAGATCTCGAAGACCCTGAATTTTCTTTGTAAGGAATCTTTGTGGTCTCTCGAATTGTTGTAGGCATTTAGAAAGGAACCTATCAAAGGGAGCATTGTACTCTATCATTGGCCTGATGAGGGAAGAGTACAGGCGGTTATAACTTCTTTTTTCTGGAGGCAATGACATTACTTATGAGATGAGCAATATAAAATGCCCTTCTTAACACTATGGAGACATGGTGATCAAAGTTAAGGTTTCTATGAACCTATTTGCCCAGATCTCTCACCACTGACTGTGTGCTTAGGGTACTGCTATTGATGTGGTAGTTTGCAGGAACATCACCCTTGCCAAAGGGGATTATAATGCATTTTTTTTGCATTAAGTTTAAGACAATGACTTTGGCACTAGTCATTAGTCTGCATAGGTAAAACACTCTAGTGCCTCAGCATGCAGCCTTCCAGGAGACACTACTCCTGGAAGGCTGTGTGCCGAGTTGCTAGAGTGTTTTCTTGTCTGCATTAAACTTTTATCTTTTGGCCAGTTATGGATTCAACTGGTTCATCTGTTTTGGGTTGTGTCATTAGTCAGCGTAAGACCTTCTTGAAGGATGTTGACATCGCTAGGGGTTTCAATGATTGCTCCGAGCTTGCAGTCATCAGCAAACTTTGTCAGCCACAGCCCTTTAGTTTTAGCCTGCATTTCAGAGAAGTAGATTCCGAACAGTAGGGGTCCCAGAACAGAACTCTGTGTGGAACACCACTAGTTATGGGTCTGCTGCAGGAGGTGGAGTCCCCTATTTTGACTGTATGAGTTCTATCAGTGAGCCAGTTTGCAACCCACCTGACAATATATAGGTTGAAACTCAGCTGGGTGAGTTTATCAATGAAGCCTCAGAGTGGGGATTGTGTCAAAGGCCTTGGCTAAGTCTAGGCAGGCCGTATGCACAGATTTGCTCTCATCTAGGGTTTTGGTGACTGTCTCAAAGAAGTCCACCATGTTTAATAGGCATGATCTCCCCTTGACAAAGCCAAACTGGGTGGGGTTGAGTGTTTCAAGATTACCCATATCTCTGTTAATAAGGTCCATGATGATTCTTTCCATGGCCTTGCAGATAAGGCTAGTCAGGTTAATGGGTCTGATGTTCCCGAGGTCCGTGTATGCACCCCCTTTGTGTAAAGGGATGATGGTAGCTGTTTTCCATTCCACTGGGACTAACCAGTGCTTAGGCTGTGATTGAAATGCATGCCTAATGGTGATGCTACTTCCTGTTTTAACCCATGTAGAACACAGCCCGGGATGTTATCTGGTCCCATAGAGGCTGTATTTTTGGCGTTGGAGATACTAGGTGGGAGACGGATGTTAGGGATGCTTTGGGGAATATGTGGCGGGAACAGGGGAGTGAAGTTTTCACTGAAACTGTCAGCCAGCAGGTTTGCTATATCCATAGGTTCTGTGTATGTAGTACCATTAACTATGAGTTCAGTGCAAATCTGGGCTTTACCTTTGAGGTTACGGATGGAACTAAAGAATGCCTTGTGGCTATCCTTAGGAAAGCTAATTTGGATTTGTAGTTGGCTTTGGAGGACTTCATTAAGAGTGTTATTTGCTTGTTTAAGTTAAAGAGGAAGTGTTTCTATTTTTGAGACCATTCCTTCCTATTCATAGACAGCAATTTCCTTCTCCTATTGTATAGCCTATTAATGGCAATTGTTCACCAGGCAGTCTTGTTTTTCCATCAAGATCTTGCTTTGGTTCCATCAGGTACAGCAGAGTCAATACATTTGTACAGGTGCTCCTATAAAGCATTGGTGTATGACTCAGCATAGGTGTCTGTTTCATTAGTGGGGGAAGCTATTTATGCTGTCACTTAAGAGGTTGCAATTGGCCTTGGAGAAGTTTTGTTGTCTAGTTGTTGGTGGGGGGAGGGGGTGGTTCTTGTGTTACAGTTACTTCTAACGAGATTGATTTGTGGTCAGATCTCACCAGGGATGCCACACATTGGGGGAGGTGTAGCGGTCCCCCATGTTGATGAGCACCAGCCCCTTGTAAGTGTGTCAACAAGCTGGTACAGGGCATTTGAGTTAATGAGGTCCAGGAACCTTTGGGCAAGTGAGTTAGAACATGTATAATTTACCCTGGCAATGGCTGGGTAATTAAAATCACCCGAAACCAGGGTGTTTGGTTGTATCTTGATTGACTCAAGTAGATCCAAGTAGGCTTACTGGCTGTCCTGATTCATGGAGGGGGACCTATAGCTGGCAATGACCAGAAGAGGGGTCTTAAATACAGTTAATTGCACCTGAACTAATTCAAAGGAATTGTGCTGTTTAACCAATCCAGTGGTGCATTTATTTTTAATGAATTTTGATACACAATCTCCTTTAGTTCTCATGCCTTCAGTTTGTGATCTGAACGTGTGAAAGGAAATGTAACATGGTATAGATGGGGTGCTCTCTGCAATCTTAAACCAGGTCTCACTGACTGCACAAACGTCAGCATCTTCCAAGGTGAGGACTGCTTTCAGCGAGTGCAGTTTCTGGTTAGTGTTCAGCAGCATAATCTTGAAGCTGTTTTTAGAGGGTACTTTTACATCAGGAATTTTGTTCTTGTGACACTGCCTAAAAAAGGCACTATGGGAGTGGCAAGAGCCTTAGCCAGTAACCGAAATTCCAGGGGTGACAGATACTGGATCCCCTTTGAATGACACCAGAAACTAAGCCAATTGTTGAAGTCAGTCATTTTTTTTGTTTGTACTGAGGTATCATTCTAGGCAAAGGTAAAATGCTGCTTAAGACTAGGGACATGCCTGCCTGAGACACATAATCAGAGAGCTCAGTCATGTCTCTCTTCATATAGTCCAGTGATGTACATCTCAAGTCGTTCACACCAACATGGACTATGATGGAGTCATAACAGTGCCTGTTGACAGACTTGAGTGCATGTGTGATGTGGCAGATTCTGGCATCTGACAGACAGCTGACCGTGACTTTTTACATATCCAACCTGGTGAGAGGGACATGTGTGTGTGTCTCACAACTGAGTCACCTATGACTAAGATGTTTATTTTTGTGTTATGCCTTAGGGGCTTGACTGATGAGACACTGGTATGTGATATATTATGTGTACTATGTTCTGCAGAGGATGAATTAAGAGAATCATGCTTGTTATTGTGTTTGGGAGGTCTCTGATGTTTAGGTAAGCTTCTAGTAAGGCTCTCAGCATATGTAGGTTTATGTGTTGTTAGTTTGGTGGGTGCAGGAGGTGAGGGTGTGCATGCTAACAACCTGCTTAGTATCTGATGAGAGACAGCCTGGATTCTAGGTTCTTGATATAGATGCATCTCTCACATAATAAATTTGTGTGGGCTAGAAGAAGTGGATTGTCAGTGTACATGAGGGAATTGCTACATTGCCTCAGGATGCCCATGTCAACCAGTATGGCTGGACAAACTATACGGGATTGTCTGTCCATAATGCTAGGTAAGTTGATGTGGTCAAAAAACAGGCAGAGGATAGGAAGGATCAGGTAAAGGACAGGACAGGAGAAGTGTACAAAAAATACGAAGGGCTAGTGGGTAGGATCTATGTTGGCACCTTAGCAACTTCGATGTACTAAAGGAAGATTTGCAGGCAGAAGTGTCTGCATCTATAACTGCCAATGGTGCCCGCCACTGCTCAAGTCACACACAAGTGCAAACCCACACAAACGCAGTGCTTATGTAGCAAACCGATTTAAAGAAATTAACCAATAAAAAGCTCAAAACTGACCCCTGTTCCAACAACCTTCAATCAGATCAGATGAGCTCTAACTGCACATTCCTGCCATAAGGGTGCAGGAAACCCCTCCAACAAAACATGGCCTGGTTTAGTGCTCAACTAGATTCAGCAAGTATGAATCTACTCTATGCTACAGCAAAGTGCAACAGTTTCAGAAAAAAAGCAGTTCAAATAAACAGTGATACGGTAAAAATACAGTTCAAAAGTGCAATATTCAGTGAAAGTTTCTATTTAAGTTTTGTAGAGATCATCAGATGCCTTGGATCGATCAGATAAATACAGCAGATCAGTAGCTGGTTAACAAACTCTGTGGAGCTTGATAAAACAAGTGCAAACTCATGCAAATGTGGTGCTTATGTAGCAAATGAGAGCAAACTGATTTAAACAAATAAAAGCTCAAAACCTGAGCCCTGTTCCAACAACCTTCAATCAGACATGTTCTAACTGCACACTCCTACCACTAGGGTGCAGAGAAACCCTCCCCAACAAAAGATAGCCTGGTTTAGTGCTCTAGTTATACAAACAGCACTACATTCAGCAGGTCTGAATATAGTCTATGTTACAGCAAGCAAAGTGCAACAATTTCAGGAAAAAATAAACAGTTCAAATAAGCAGGCAAAATAAGCCTTCAACCAGCAACTCCCAGCTCAGAAGGGCAGAGGCTACTCTCCTCCCACAAGAGTGTAGACCACAAACCTTCTTAGTGTAAAATAACTGGCCTGAAGCTCAAGCACTTCAACCAGAACTAAAACACTTTTAGAATAACAGACACACACAGCCTTCAACCAGCAATTCCTAACTTTGAAGGATGTAATCTACCTCTCCTGCCACAAGAGTGTAGGCTACAAACCTTCTGAATATAAAACAACTGTCCTGATGCCCAAGTGCTTAAACCAAAACTAAGAGGCTTAGAATAACAGTTACAATTACAGCAGGCTACTAACAAGCAGTAATAACTGCAGCAGAATAAATGCAATTGAACACTTTTAATAACAAGCAGCAAAAGCAAAATAAAGTAATAAAGTAGGAAGAAACAAAAATACAGTAAAAGAAGCTGAATAAAGTGCATTTTTTAGTTAAGTGGGAATGGAGGAAACAGAAGACAAATCAAGGTTAAAAAACTAAGGGGTGGGCCTTCTCAAATGATTTCTCTGTACTCAGTAGAATGAGCTGATGAGATGGGACTGGGAGGAGCGTCCAAAATCAGACTTATAGCAGGGATGGACAATTCAAAAACCACCAAGTTTAAGAATACAACAGTTGGGCGATTGGGTGGGACAAATAAAATGCAGAGATCAGCACTATTCAGGCAGACTACAGTAGGCAAGCTAAACAAGCACTCCAGCTAGAGATATTTCTAACTAAAATGAGGAATGCTATTTCTCAGCTCCTCCCACTAATTAGCTGATGTTATTCACTGTTTGCAAAGGAATTCTTTGCCAACTTTTTTAACTGACCACCGCCAAAGCCTCTTAAAACTCCAATAGAACAGGAAACTTAAAACAAAACAAATGTAATACAAGAATAAGATACAAAGTAAGCAAATCTTAAATGAAAAACTTCAATTCAACATAAAATGTAGACAGAGATCAGCAATGTTCAGGCAGAGTACAGCAAGCAAGTCAAACAAGCGCTCCAGCTAAATAGAGATATTTCTAGCTAAAATGAGGAATACTATTTCACAGCTCCTCCCACTAATTAGTTGATGTTATTTACTGTTTGCAAAGGAATTCTTTGCCAACTTTTCTAACTTACCCTAGCTAAGGCCTCTTAAAACTCCAACAGAACAGGAAACTTAAAACAAAAGCTTATTTTAATTTCCCCAATTTGCTGCCATTAACAATGTCTTATCTGTACTTATTTTCATCCCATGTGCCTTCAGTTTTGCATTCCATTTCCCTATCCTTTACTGAAGTTCTTACTCAGTCTGCCTGTAATGCTACATTGTCTGCATACAGCAACTTTGATGATCTGTCCTGTTCCACCCGTTTGCTAATGTAGGCCATCACCAGTATGAACAGTGGGCTCAGAGCTGAACCCTGGTGCACACCCACTCCCATTGGGAAGCCCTCTGTGAGGCTGAACACTGTTCGTATTTGAGTCATTGGGTCCTTGTACATAGCCTGCACTAACTTCTAACAATGTTTCTGGAACTTTGAACCACCACAGTACTGGCCAAATCAGCTTTCTTGGAACATTGTCATATGCTTTCTCCAAGTCTGGGAATGCCCAGTTGGACTTTTTCCTCATCTCTAGTTTCTTCTCAGCTATCTGTCTCACTGCAAACATCAGGTCTGTTGTACTGAATCCTGATCTGAATCCAAACTGCTCATATCCCATCTTTCTACTACAATATATATCTGTTTATCAATAATCCTCTCCAGAACTTTCATACAATGTGACAGGAGTTTGATACCTCTGCACTGCCCACAGCTGGGATGTCCCCTTTGTTCTTATACACTGGCATGAGTATGCTTATTCTCCAGTAATCTGGGAAACACCTTTATCTCCACACTGCTATACTCAGAAGAAATTTCTCCTCATCTCACCCAGCATCTTTATCATATCTGCTGTGACCACATCTGAGCCTGCTGCTTTCCCTGCCTTTATTTTCTTTAGCGTTATTCTTATTTCTTTTAGGGTGGGTTCCTTTTCTTCTCTCATCATAGGCTATGTCAGGGGCAGTACAGCTTCTGTGGGGTTTTCTTCATTCAGAAGCTGCTGAAAGTACTCCTTCCATTTGCCTTTGATGTACTATGGACTGGTGAGCAGGTTGCTGGTGGCATCCCTTATGAAGGGTGTCTGGCCATCTTCTTTATCTTTCTGTCTTTCCCTTGTAGCCTGATACAGTTTCTTTGTGCCACCTACTGAGTCACTTTTGAAAAGGTGGTACAGTGCCTCTGATGCCCTCTTCTTTGCTATTGCCAGCTCCTTTCTTAGCTTCTTTGTTAGCCAGCTAGTATTCCTTCCTAGCATGGTCCGTCTTTTCTATCTCCCACTTTTTCCTGCACTCCTCCTTTCTTTTGATGACTTCCTGGATTTCTGCATTCCACCACAAGCTTTCCTTATGTACTTTATTTCCATATCTGGTTTGGCCACATATCTATTCTGTAGTCATCACATATGCTGTTGTGAGGCGCTGCCATTCTTCTTCAACTTCACCTAATTACTCCTCTTCTTGGGGTGCTACAGCCTTGAGTAACTCCTTCAACTATTGTACTTTTTCTCCAGTCAAAGTACAGGTCTTCAGCCTGTTCTCTATTGACCTTAGAGCCTTATCTGACCACTGCTTGCAAAATTGTGAAAACCAGTGGTTTATGCTGTGGGCCAACTGTTTCACTGGGGATGACTTTGCAGTCACTGAGTCTACCCCAGTGCCGTTTTCTTACTAAAAGAAAGTCTACCTGATATGTATGTTGATTACTCTTGTATGGTCACTCCTTCTTTATTCCTGCTGCCCCACCCATGTGGACCCATGCAGTCCTCATATCCTGTTCTGTCTGTCCAGATATGTGCATTCAAGTCACCCATTAATCAGCACCAATTCATGTTGTACTGCTTTTATCTAGTAGGTCCTGCAACTGCTGTACAAATACACTCTTTTCCCCACTATCACAAACTTGCTGAGGGCATAGGCTGAGATTATGAATAGTGCCCTACCATTACACTGGAGTCTGATTGCCATGAATCTCTGTCACTAATTCTGATGACATCTCTCATTACCTTTTGAAGCCTCCTTCTTACCAAAATTCCCACACCATTTCTAGTCTGTTTTCCTGCTGAGACTCTGGACCAAATGGTTTTGCTGCACTGCCCTTCCATCTTGCATCCTGGATACATAGAATGTCCATCCTCCTCAGTACCATCATGTCATCCACTTCAGCTCCATCCCCTCAGTGAAACTACATTAAGTGTAGCAATTCTTAGTTCATGTTTAGCAGTTTGATTGGTTTTACATCCAGCTTTTCCTCAACATAGCTATACCAGGTAACCCAGGCTAGTTAAACTTAAAGCCTTACTATATCTAGACAATTCAGATCCTGTATCCCAGCTCAGAAAATTATTTCCTGAGGTAAACTCATTTGCTCACACAGCAGTCATGACAGAGTACTCTGTAGACATTTTTTTTAAAGTCTGCTAAGTCATTACACTCCAAAAACATTATGTTCCCAAGTTACTTCTTTCTTCCCCATCACTCCTCCAACATTTGAAATCTATCTGAGGAAAAATTATTTAGAGCCTGCTTGAGGTATGCAAGTATCTATGCAAACACTTCCAGGCAAAAATCCTAGGTCTTTTAGATTTTGTTACATATTTGAGAGCTATACATGTGTCGTCTCATGGTTTCTTTGTGAACTGCATATCTAATTTCTCTTATCAATCTTTTACGACCTCTTCTGATTTGATTCCTATGGTTATCATGCAATATTATATATTCCCTACTAATTTATCCCTTTTTAACAACAGCTTCTACTCTAGATTCAGTTAAGAATTCAACCAGTACAGGTCTTTCATTTAGGATTTCCCTATCCCTTTCTCTTTGTCTATAATCTGATATCAATCCTAGGATACGGAAGGCAATCACTAACCTGCAAACCAAATGTCATCTTGACCTCTTCCCATTCTATCACCTTTCCTTCTCTAATTATTTGCTCCCAATACCTTGGTTTCTTTCCCATCTTCCTTCAGTAAATTCCATCCCACTCTTGACTATTCTCTGTACCCCTAACTGCAGTCATTTCTATTGGCAGACTCTCCATTCTCCATTCCAGTGCTGGCTCAGTTCTTAGTATACTTTCTGCTACTTTATGAATATAACATTCTGCATGACTGTTATTCTTCTTAAGGATCTGTCTCCAAAATTCCATTCTTTCCTTATTTCTTGAATTACCTCTCTGCTTCATCATCCCATTCCACTTTGAATTTTAGCTTTCTGCTTGTGTTATGTATAAGAGTCTTAACTGTGTGTAGTTCTAAAATATCCACTCAAATCATGCAATTCTAAACCTCCTTGCTGTATTGGGAGGATCAACTTATCCCACTTGACTCTTGCACTCTTCCCTCCAAAATAAAATCCTTCAACTCTGTATTGATTACTATACACAACTTCTTTTCTGGTTGATAATATGCTTGATCCATGTACAAAAAACTAAAGGGATTAAACATTTTTTACTGCCTGCATCTTGCTATCCATATTCCAATCCATATGCAAGAACTTCCAGTTTGTCAGTTTTTGTATTACCTTTTATGTATTTACCCTCCCAGATGTCCTCCCCGCGGTTGAGTTAACGCTAAAGACATGCAGGTAGGTGTGAGTGTGAATGGGCATGCCTTCTTTGAAGGTTGGGCATCGGGCTGGCAACTCGGCACCATAAAAATCCACTGCCAATCATGAGAGGACTAGAGTTCTGCTGTGGCGACCCCTAACCGGGACGAAAGACTTGACCCTCCCACATATGTTTAGCTGCCATAACAGAATCCTTTTTAAATCCATACAATTAAATACTTAATTTTATTATGTCCTCATAAATACAGGTATTGTTGGAGCAATTCATTTGTGGGTACATAGTTTATAGCTATAGCCTTTGTTTTATCTTTATTAATTTTATATCCCAAAAAAACCTGGAACTGTCTCAGAATATTCCACAACACTGAGATGTCATTTTCTGGTTGGTACAAAATAATATCATCTGAAATAAAGCCAGCTTTTTGTGAACACCATACCAATTATATCCTTGAATTTCTGAGCCCCTTACTTTCTTTGTCAATGGTTCGAAATATAATGCAAACACCAAAAGGAAAAGTGGACACCCCTGCCTATTTCCTCTGTTCAGACACAACCTGAGAGCAATCCTCCCACTTTGTTTTTTTTTTACCTCTGATCCCTCAAATATCCTTCTAATTAATTTTATTATTGTTTCAATAAATGAAAATGCTTCCATTGCCCTGTTCAAAAAACACAGCTTACTCCATCAAATGCTTTCTCTGCATGACGGCCCACCAATAACAGTGGTATTTTCTTGCAGTCATTCTCTCTGGTTCATCATTATTTTACTAATGGCATCAAACATTTGCCTCCCCTCCACAAAACCACATTGGCCCACATCTATCAATTTTGGCATCACCTTGGCATTCTTTTAGCCATTACAGACAAATGCTTTATAATCATGGTTTAGAATTGAAATGGGCGTATATGAAGCTGGATCAGTTGGGTCTTTATAGTCTTTAGGTATTAGAGTCATCACATCTTTTTTCCTAAGATGCTGATGCCTCCCCTCCTCTTAAAATACTGTTAAACAAACCTTCTAATCTTCATCACTTTCTTACCTATTAGTTTCCAAACTTTCACTGGTATACCATCTACTCCTGGAGACTTTAGTGCAGATTGGTTATACATCACCATTTTTATCTCATCTCCTATATTAACTGTCAGTTGTTGAGCCTCATCTACCTCTAAAACATGGCATATTTAAGTCCTCCATACATATTTCCATTTGTGCATCTTCTGGATTTCTCCACTTCTCTGCTTTATAGAAATTTTCATAACATTTCTGAAATACCTCTACATGATCTCTGGTTATTTTTCTTGTGATAGGCTAAGTTTGACATAACTCTTTCTACTTACTATTGCCTAAGTCATTGTGCCAAAAGTTTTTGTGCTCTGGAGTTATCAAAAAACAATCTTCATAAATTCATGCATATTAGCCAGGTACTGCCTTATTTTATCTTTAGCACTCTGCAATTGTGCCTGTTCTTGTTCTGTGAGATTTGCCTTATTTTGTAGTACTTTAACCTTTGTCTGCCCCTCTAAATAATTCTTATTACTTCTTAACCATCTCTTTCTCTTTTATTTCTATCCTATTTTCAGTCTCCACATTCATTTTATCCACTCATTAGCTGTAACTTCAGGAGTACATTCTATCCTTCCTATTAATTATTATTATTCACGGATAATTTCTACTACCCTTTCCTTAAATTTCTCTCTTCTTAACAGGCAGATGGGGAAGCACCAGTGTTTCATCTTTACTTCATTAAACTGGATTTTTTTTTTTTGGTGCAAGATCTGAAATAGTTATTGGATTTGTATCAACGTTCTCAATTAAATGGACAAGTTCATGTGCAATATAATTTCTGTCAAGTTTAGCCTAGTTATTTACCTTGGGGAATAATATGTATATTCCCTCCTAGTTCCCCGTGCTGAAGTCACATCTTCCAAAATAGCAATTTTAGGTGGAATATAAATACATGCCAGCATAATCCTCATCCCTTGCCAGTATCTCCTTACTACAAATATGCCATTATCTTTTCCCCTCTTCTATCACAACTAGAGCTCCTCTAGCAATCAATATAAGTACTCCTCTTTACCTTTGTCCCTGATATTCTGCAGATTTTTCCATCCTGAAATCCTTTCTTTATCAAATTCACATGCTCAATTCTTTCCACGTGTCTCCGGTAGCACTGCTATTTGCACTCTGCATTTCTTAATATAATTAAGTATTCTTTTCTTTTTGGCTATACCTGTAAGAATATTCACATTCAAAGATAATATGGAAAATGTTGCTGTTATTGTAAGAAGTCATTATTCCCACCTATTATATATAGCAGCTTTTAAGTGTCTATTGTTTATTTCCAGCTTTTGTGATGCATTCACCCATTAAAGTTTGTCAAGTTAATACTTTATATATTTTTTTTCTTATCAACAACACTGGAACCTACAGCACATTTTACAAGACTTCTTATTTTAATAAACACCCTAACAGCCACACACAGAAGACTCCTATAACCTAATTTAATATAAACACACAACTATGTACATCTTCAAATAATGAAGTTTAACCCTCCTAATACAAACATTTGTGCCAAACAGACAGCTGCTAGCACAGGCCCTAATTAACCTGAAACTGAAGTTATCCATGGGAAGATGAATGTTATTGTCTGTGCTTCTACTTACACTATTTTTATTCCCCCCTCCCCAAATGTGAAAAATACTTGCACACTTTCAGAAATCATTAACTTTTAGTCTTGAATAAACCAGAGTTCTGTCTTTTATTGCCCTATTATCAGCTTGCCACCAAGGAAAAGTAAGAGAAAAAAAAATGTAGTCCTCTGTTGCAGCCAGAAAGACAAGCTGAAACTTTTATTGCTAAAAGAAAACTTTTCATTATATTTGTTATTAGATTAAGCCAAGGGTCTTAATCCATTCATCTATGGAAAAGTAAGAGAAAACATATCAGCTCTATATATATATATATATATTATGGTCTGTGTACTTTTACACCAACCACACCTCAAAAACTAAAGATTACAGCCTATAAACTTAAGAATGTTTTAGTCTAGCTTTTCTTCTTTCTGCCCTGTAATGTCTATATTTCTTAATGCCAAAAAAAAGAGAAGGAAAAAAGCGTCTGTTTACTCTAATAACTTTATCATATACACAAACTAAAATACTTTACGATACAATATGCAATTTATATTGTGAAAAGTTTCATAGAAATACTATTATGAAAAGAAACTGCTTTACTTACAGTTACCTTCCCCCTTCTTGTCAGAGTCCTTCCAAACATTAATGAGAAGAACTGAGGCAAATGCTTCTCAGTTCCTCACACTTGTACCAAAGTCAACAAAAGTCCTCTTTCTACTTATTCTTATACACCTGTATTTCACAAATCTGACTGATGCTTTGCAGTCTCACATTTATTCACTAATTTCCTTGCTGATGGTCATCTTCCTGTTAACCTTCATCACCCAACTCCAGCTTCTGCTTCAGTTTCATGGTACTCCCAATTATGCTCAGTTCTTGTGTTTTTCTCTGTCTCTCAAGCCCTTTCCTTTGGAGCAATGGAAAAGGTTTCACTGGTGAAGTCTCTCTGTGTGCTTTTTATCAGAAGAATGAGAAGCAGAGTCGCTTTCTGCTTGATGGCCTATAACAAACTTTTACATTTCCTCCTTAGCCTGTTCTACATCAAAAAATTACTTTGATCCTTCAGGAAGAATATTCTGAAGTCAACTGGATACAGCAGCTTAAATCTCAAACCTACCTCTCAACATTGATTACTGGAATAAATATGTTTCTCTTCTGCCTTGTGTACAGTGAATAATCATTTTCCAAAAGCGCTCATCTCCAACTTTTAATACTTTGTCTTTTAGCCAAAGTTTAGTCAGCGTCAACTCTTTCTTCTGGTGTGTTTGCATCTTTACAAATACAGGTCTTGGATGCTTTCTCATGGCCAAATTTTGAGCATACAGTCGGTCCTTTCATTTAACAGTTCCTGCTGTGGAATACCAGCCCAGTTGCTTATCTGTGCTTCCATACAATTAATATAGTCTGTTCCTTCTAGTTTCTTTGGTGCAGCAGAAAATATCAGATCTTCCCTATGTGCTCTGTCCTTTAACTCTGCCATTTTTTGAAACATCTCTTTTTAAGCAGTCTTATGCTCAGACTTTTCTTCATTTTGACCTCTGATTTTTGCACTTTTATCAGCTCATCTGAATATCTGTTTAAAGCTTCTTCCATTTTTTCCAACCTTTTGTTATTTGAGTTGATATATTCCCAGGTTTCATTTATTTTAATGAGCTCAGAGGACATTTGACTTATTTTTTTCCTCTTGATTACTGGAAGCCATGTCCTGCACCAGAGCTGGAGTTTGAACCGCTTTTTCTGAACAGCTTCAGGACTCTTCCCAGTCAGTGTTTTCTCTTCACTTTTTCTAGGTGATTTTCTTTTAGGTGCTCTTAATTTCTTCTTTGCAGGCATCCAGGTAGTATACTTACTAGCCAGTGACTGAATTTTACTTAAGCTGACAATATCACCGGCTGTTGTTTCTCAGTTTCTATTTTTGCACTGGGAGAGCTGAAGTTAAGCTGTTGATCAGTGTGCAGCCATCTTAGAAGTCCATCCTAGGATCAGAAATCTTGTGGCAGAAGGTGTTTACCCGACCTTGAGTTGGGAAGCACGGCTAGTTATTCGTTGTTTAAACTGCACTTGAGAGCTGCTTTTG
Source organism: Protopterus annectens (assembly GCF_019279795.1). NCBI lineage: Eukaryota > Metazoa > Chordata > Ceratodontiformes > Protopteridae > Protopterus > Protopterus annectens. Next base: position 801,016,855 of record NC_056746.1, read on the forward strand.
CTGTGCTTTTTACATTGAGAGATTCCAGGGTCAGACATCTTGTGGCAGAAGGTATTTACCTGGGCACTCTGAGTTGGAAAGCACTGGAGGAAGCTCAAAGTGTGGTTGTTTATTGGGTAGAGGGCATAGCAGTAGTAGTCTGCTTACAAGCTTTTTTTCTACTATAAATCAGGCAAGTTGCAAGGCTATTTCTTCATTTACAGAGAACTCTGCAATGCTTTTTCAGTGTTTCAACTACATCCAGAGCCATCCAACCCAATAATATTTTAACTGCACATGTACTTGCTTTATACATTAATCGCTAATGTTTTTGAGCATTTTAAAGCATTTACTTAATTTTGTGGCAAAAATAATAATTTCTCTGTTTGTTTGGTTTTCTAGTCTGTGCGCCTCCAAATCTTTTTGCAGAATGGCAGATTAGCTAAGGACTTAGTTGTTTGTTAATAGTTTGTAGCTTAATCTGCACTTGAGAGCTGCTTTTGCTGTGCTTTTAAATTAAGAAATTCTGAAATCAGACATTTTGTGGCAGAAAGTTTTTACCTGGTCTGTCTGAGTTAAGAAGCTAAAAGCATGGCTATGATGTTCTTTTCATTCTTCTTCAACATATGGGTACGTATCCAACCTTGGATCTGACATGACTGCATTGTTCAGACTTAGTGATCCAACTCTTGAGCTCCTCCCTCTACCCATAATACTCTAGTCAGCTTAAATACCTCAGTTCTTGTTTGCCACCATCTCGTACAGATGCTTTTTTAATCAACAGTTTGAGCATTTGAAAGTTTTCTTTAAGTAACATTATCTATTTAACTTTTTACAAATCCTCCCTCTTCTTATCTATCTAGTTTCACAGTCTCTACTAGTTAGTTCTTTCTGCTGCTTCTTTTTCTACCTTGTGAGGTAAACTTGTTGTATACCATTGTTGGCACCTTCCTTCCTTTCCTACCCTTTTAGGGTATTTACCTCTACCATTGTTGATAGTTTCTTGCTATAAAAAAATCTTTCCTTTCTTTCTAAAATTATGGCTGAGAAACCAACAGTATTTAAAAACTGCACTTCCTGTGGGCAAAAAAAATTCCAAATTCTGGTGCCCACAGTGTGTGTGTGTGTGTGTGTGTGTGTGTCTAGGAGCGGCACACCTTGATACTAATTGTGCTATCTGTGCTGCTTTTAATTCAAAGGCGACTGCAGATAGGAGGAGCAAGTTGGTCCTCAAGGGATTACTAACAACTTCTTCCTCCTCCAGGACTCACACCCCCAGCAAACAGTCCAAAGCTCTGTCAAAGCCTAGAAAAAGGTCCCCTCCCTATATCTCTGAAGAAGACTTCTACCTCTATGACTTTGAAGCCTCCTCACAAAGTTCGAATATCTTCAGCAGATTTTACTTCCTGGCAGGGATGACCCAAATGCGATGACTGCAACAGTGAAACATGGAGAACATCTTTGGATCCCAAGCCCCTGGATCTGACCTATGGCATTTCAAAGACTCCCAGAACTTGCTCACCTGAGTGTGTGATTGATCCGGTCTCCTCAGCTCCAGTCCACTTTTCTGCAAACTAATACAAGGAAACACTCTAGGCCACAGTCCACCACCACATCTGTCAGGTCCTCCAGAAATCTCTCTAAGACTGAAGTGGATAGGATGATGAGGAAGTTCCTCAGATTCAGATGGGGTTTATTCTGGCTTTGTCTCCCATCAGATCTGTGAGCCTCCCTTCCACTTCCCATAAAGTAAAATCTTCTTCTGCGATACGTCCAACAGTCTTGAGAGAATCAGTGTCAAAGCTGAAGAGGGTTACATCTTTGACTCGATAGTTTTCTTGACTGGTTCTGCTCCTATCCTCTCAGTTCAGGATGAGTCACAGAGCCAAAGCATCAGTGTTGGATTTGTGAGGTTGGGATCTACTCCGATGCTGTTGGAACTATCCTTGCCCTTTAGAACCTTGGCACTAGAAAGCATGGGTCTGGCTCCCTCCTCTAGGCACAGTTTGGGACAGAGTCAGGTACTGTCTGCTTTGGAGGTTTCGGCTCAGAGGTGACCAGCTACAGCTTCTCCCGGTCCATCTGTCTTAGAGGTAGTGGAGAGGATTTTGTCTCTTCCAAGACACCCAATCTCTCACTCTTTTTTGGAAACTACATCCTTTCCCCCAGCAGGTCTGAGCTCTGATCCCATCAGACCTATTCCACAGGGACAGCCAGTGCCAACCAGCATCCAGACAGTTCTCTTGGAGGAACTTTCCCCCTCTTTGGACACCTCCCTAGAGTATCCTGCTGAGGAGGGTCTTCATAAGAGGATGTACAAAAGGAGGAACATAGATTCCCCTTTGGAATGTCTCACAGAGGATACTGACTTCGACAAAGTTGAGGGGTCCTCCAGATCTCCAGCTGATGTCTCATTCAATGACATTTTGGAGATCGTTAAGCAGAAAGGTGGTTGATCCTCAGTTAATACATCCCTGGAGGAGTCAGTATTTCCAGAAGCTTTTTTCTGGCCCATTTACATATTGGGTGGCTTCCTTGGCTAATGAGCTTATCGAGCTAGTCTCTTGCTGGGCATGGAAGGAAAGAAGGCCCTCTCAAACCAATCTGGCACCAACAAAAGACAGACCCCACTGGAGGAAAGGAGTCCCTGTTGATGCTACAGTTGTGGCGGCAGCCATAAAAATGAGTTACCTGAGCAGAGCTCCTCTATCCATCTCCCTAACAGAGAGTCAAAGGCACTGGACAGAGTTGGAAAGTGCATGTTTGCTTCAGCTTTGCTTTGAGGTCCCTGAATTACTTGGTGAACTTTACAAGATTGTAGAGGGATTTGACCAAGGAGCTGTCTAAATCCCTCAAAGTCCATGTCTGTAGAGGACTATAAAAGACCATCTTCATAACTGGCTACTCTGTTATCCATTTCATATGTGTCCATGAGGTTGATATCCCATGCTGCAGAATGTACCTCAGGGGCCACCAGTTCAGGTATTGACATACGGAGACACACCTAGATGCATTTATGTGACTTTGCAGAGCTCTTTCAACATGAGTAGTGGTAGTACTGGTTTCCTATAGAGTGAAGTAGTCAATACACATAATGTATCTCTTTCTATCCTAACATCTAGAAAATCAATTTCTGTAAGTGAAACCAGTGAGGAAATACAACTTTTTACATAATAAAAGTATGCATCCTACACATACTAAAAGAACTGTATTAAAAGGGCAGATTGATCAAACCATGCAGCTCTATAACGATGATAGGTTATTGAATGAGGCACTACTCATGTTGAAAGAGGAATTTATAGAGAGAAGTTATAAAGCACGTGATATAGATAAGTCTATACAAGAGGCATGGAAGAATAGACAAGGGAGATGTAGACCATATTATTATAATAATGAGCAGACATCGCTAATGAATATAAATGAAAATGTGGAGAGTCTACACTTAAATAGTACGAGTAGAGCTGATAACATTCATATGCCTTTGACTTTGTCGAGTAATATACAATTGGTATGTGATGTCATTAAGAAAAATTGGGGTATTCTCTCTATGGTTAAAGAGTTAGATGGAAAAATTAATGATTCACCTCTTTTTTCCTTTAAAAGGAATGTCACTAAAGGACCATTTATGTTATAGAGCATTAGATACCCACACATATAATGTATCAGACAGACTAGGTACATATATTTGTAGGAGGTGTGCAGCCTGCCCCCACATTTATGTGGGTGGGAGGTTTGTACATCCAAGTACAGGCTTTAATTTTGAGGCCACATTCTATGCGGATTGTCGTACCAACAATGTTGTTTATTTTGGTTTCTGCACAGAATGTTTTGCCTTTTATGTAGGAAAGACTAATCGCCTGTTTAAAGACAGAATCTTAGAACATCTCCGAGATATCAAGAATGGAAAGAGAATAATGAATTAGCAATGCATGTTAAGAACAATGGTCCCTTGCACAAATTTAAGTTTTTTTGTCTTACAGAAAGTATATGAGAGTGTGAGAGGGGGCAATTTTAGAAACTATACTGAGGCGACAGAACAGCAATGGATTATTAGACTTCAGGCAGACAAGTCACCAGGGCTTAATAACATGGTGTCTTTAAAACCATTTTTAAAAAATAGAGCCCTGAAACATTGAGTGTTTTTCTTCCCTTATATTTATGTTTTAACACGATTCAATATTTTTATGGTTGTCTATTATTGAATATGTTATATTTTAACATTTTAAACATTTATTTATGTACTACTTTTAGATATGCACATATGCCTTTAAGGAAGGTAATGACAGATTTAATGCTTTAATTAATGCTTTTCTGTGATTGGCATGTGTGATTTTTGAATTGTTTTAAATAAGTGCTTTCTATAAAGTTTTTTGTATCAGTCTGAGAAAGCGGAGTTGATCCGTGAAAGTGCTTACTGGTTTTTGTTTTGTATTAAATGATTATTGCTGTCAGCCGTGTGCTACCAATGTTTATTTTTTCTGCACTTGGTTACTTGATTTCTACATTGGTTGCTTCATTCGGTGCTGAGTATTTTCTTTGGATTTACTACTCTTTCAAGATTCACATGTGGACAGCTCCTTCAGAGGAGAGTTCAAATGGAAGATGCCATTCTCGCAGCAGAGATGGCCCACAAAACCAGGGTTTCTGGGATTCCTTTCCGGATAGACCCTTATAATTGTACCCAGATATTTAAAGATAAGATTCTTTTTTTTCAAGCAGTTTGTGGATGATGTGTTCCTCCTGTGGGATGGTACTAACACAGATTTACAACCTTTTATTGATTATTTAAACCAGACAACCATTTTTTTTTTCATTTTACAGCTCAATGTTCTAATGAGATTATTAATTATCTAGATGTTAACCTAGTGAAGAGTGGCAGGGATAATACCACATCCATCCACAGAAAGGAGGTTCAGGCAAACTGCTATATTCATAAAAGCAGTATGCATGTACTGCATACATTTAAGGCTACAGTTAACGACCAACTATTAAGAATTAATCAGTTGAATACTGGCGATGACCACTGTTATAATGAAATGGAAGAAATAGTAGACAAATTCAGGGAATGTGGCTACAGTGATAGTTTGCCAACAGGTTAAAAATGAAGTTAGAAACAATAGAAGTACTGACACTAGACCACATTTTTCCAGCAACTGTGGTACTTTAGATACTAATAGTAACACTGACAGGCATGGATATATTCGCTATGTCACTAGCTATAACAGGAGATCTTGGGGATAAAATTACCAAGAATTGGAACATTGTTAGAACCATGCTTCAAATTAAGAGAATACTTGGTGAAAAACACAGTTTCTCTTATCAGATGTGTTCAAGTTTGAAGAAAAGGTTATGCTATAGAGATCTACTGGAGAGTCCACCTGTGACTAGCATATGTGGTACTTTTCCATGATATAATTGTAAATGTTGTAATGATATTGAGATGAATGAGTTTGTCATATTTTTGTGACTACAGCTATTTTAGACTTGTTGACTACAGGCCTGCTCTGTGTTTTAAAACTCACTAATGTAAATACTGCACTGTATACTTTATGCCTGGTTCAACTAATTTTGTGATTACAGCTATTTAGACTTGTTGACTAGATGCCTGCTATCTGTTTTAGAACTCACTAATGTAAATGCTGCCCTGCATACATTATGTCTGATTCAACTACAGCTACTAAGATTTGTTGAGTAGCTGTCTGCTCTGTTTTAAAACTCACTTATTACAAATGCTGCACTGTATACTTTCATGCCTGGTTCATCTACAGTAGTTTTAGCTTTCTTACTATGGACCAAGCTATCTTGCTGTGAGTTTTATCTATTGGTTAATACATTTGTTTGCTTACTGTGTTTCTTGCTTTAGTAACAACTTTTTACTTGTCATACATTTCAAATATGTTGTAGTTATATAACGCTCACTGCAACAGGTGTAATAGCCTGCTGTCTAGCTGTGACTGTGTGTTCTGCTATGTTCAGAGGAATGTATCGCTTTTTCACCCTGATTACACATCTGTATTAACTGTTTTTTTCTAAGTATATTTATTAACTGTAGCAGCGTTTTAAAGCTAAATTTTGTGTAGCATTGCATTTGTACTACTGTACTAGAGTGAATGCAGATGTGGTAGCCTTAACAGTTTGTGTTTATTTTGCTTGAGTTTCTCTTTCTGTCCTCTCTAAAATACCTCCATTTATCATTTTGTGTGCTAAACCCCATATTTGGTAACAATTTTTATTATTTTTTCTCTCCTCAGCTATCAGTCAAGTTTGTCTTTTTCATCTCCATACTGACAGCATACTGTTAAAAGTCCTGCATGCCGCATTAAACAGCTGCAACGAAACTCGCTCATCACACAGCTCTGTTCTCTTACCTTGCAGAATCTCCTTATCTGCAAAGTATGTTGGCTTAGTTTTTACATTTTACAATATACTTATTTAAGGCATTATCTACTGTACTCTCTAGCAATTTGGTATGTTGTAAAGTAGCTTGGCAGCAAGGAATCCCCCCCCCATTTCTTAATAGACTGCCTGTTAGTTTCAACAATCTTATGTCTATTACATGCTGGACTCTAGCCTGTGTTAAGATATTTCCCTGTATCCATACATACCAAAGCCTGGGAAATACTTGGAGTCAGTGTTAGCCCTTGCTACGCTCGGGCTCGCTATGCTCCCCTCCCTTCCCTGCTAAATTTAAACTAAACTGACCACCCCCCTCTATCTAAGAACCAATCAGAGCCTCGTACATCTCTGAACAGCCCTCTCCACTTGACCCATTTCCTCTATCCCATACTTCCACACCCTGTAAGGACAATCAACTAACAAAATTGGCCCATCCCCCTAACAAAATGCAGGCAAGTAAAAAAATACTAATTACCCTACTGCCTATATTATTTCTATTTTACCATCTTACTGCTTACGAACAAGAAATTGATCATAGTATTCACTATCCAAATGGTCAAACAGCCACCCACAACTTTACACATAAAACCAATCACTTTACCATCCCCAACACACCAAATCTATCACCATCAACAAAACATCACCCCTGTAGAGCCACAAAATTTAAACCTAAAGACAAAGACTATATAAAAGTTATAAATAAACTCCTATAGCTAAGAGTATCCTGTCACTATAACCTTATAATACATGGAGACATTCATCCCAACCCTGGCCCATCCTGTCCCACCCACACCCAAATAACCCTCACTCCCCAACCACAACCTCCACAGTCATGCTACCACTTTCTACTTCCATTAGTTCCCTCCTAGCATTTCACCTGAATATTAGAAGCATTAACAATAAGATTCACAACCTACATGCCCTCCTAGCAACTCACTCCCCAGACATTATGTGACTTACGGAAACCTGGCTAAAACCTAATACTACCGGCAATGAGATATTACCTCCTGTATACAATATTCACTGGTTAGACCGAACTACAAAGAAAGGAGGTGGGATAGCAGTCCTATACAAAAATACTCTAACTGTTAATAGAGAAGTTATTCAACTACCCAATTCAATAATACAGAACTCCTCATAACCAAACTACAGATCAATCATAACAAATGCTTGAACATCGTCTGTGCATATATTCCACCAGGCAACAATTTAAATACACTGGAGGATATCCTTCACTGGTTATCCACTACTTATCCCCAAGAAACAATAGTTTGTGGTGACTTCAACACCGACTGGTACCCCTGCTCCTCCAACCCTCCCCACACCCCAATAAACGTATCTGGGTTTAAACAGACCATAACCTCTCCCACCAGGATAAACAAACTGACCAACAGGGAAAGCATCCTAGACTGGATACTAGTTAATAACCAACCCCAACAATACACAGCTGGCACTCTCCCTGATGACCTTAGTGACCATCTATTAACCTATATCATACAACATAAGGCAGGAAACCCCCACCAAACCAAATATAAAACACTTAGAATAGGAAAAACGTTGATGCTCCTATTTTCCTAAATGAACTAAAAGCAGTTGACTGGTCAAAACTAAAAAATCTACCACTAGAAGAGGATATAGCTTACTTCAACACTAAATTCCTAAGCATCCTTGATTCCCATGCATGTACAATAAAATCTAGATCAAATACAACCCCATGGCTCACAGAGGATACCAAATCTAAAATCAAAACTAGGAACAAAGCCTGTGCCAGCTGGAGATCAACTAAAGACCCACTTGACCATTTAAAATATCAACTCAGGAACGATACTAAAAAATCTGTTTTACTAGACAAAAAAGCTTTTACCAAAATCTCTTACAAAAACATCAAAACCACCCTCAAAAGTTCTGGGCAGGCCTAACTTCTACATCCAGGTCATTCTACCACCCCAACCCCAGCTAACCACATCCATAGCGGCCCTGAGACCACAGCCACCGCTTATAATAATTTTTTCACTGAAACAATACAATCCCTAGCAAATCAATTAACCCCCACAAAACTAAACCACTCCCCTTACCAACCCACCGATCACCCCCAATTTAGCTTCCAACCGGTATCCACTAGTTTTATCAAAACACTTATAAAAAAACTAAAACCTACCACCCTCTCAGCTGACCTCCTCCCTGCAGAATACCTACAAATAGCGGCAGATGCCACTGCAGATCCCATATCTATCCTAGTCAACAGAACCTTATCCGAAAGCGTTATCCCCTCCCTCTGGAAAATATCCCACGTCATCCCACTCCACAAAGGTGGAAGTTCTACAGACATAACCAACTATAGACCCATTGCCATTCTTTCCCTCCTAGCCAAAATAATGGAGAAATGTGTACACAGGCAACTAACGCAATACCTTACACAGAATAACTTACTATCTAACTCCCAGCACGGCTTCAGGCCAAACCATAGCATGACCTCAGCCCTCCTTTCCTTTACTAACACTATAAACCAAAATAGGAATAACAATAGGCTATCCTCCGCCCTCTTTCTTGACCTATCAAAAGCCTTCGACATGGCCAACCATGAACTTCTCATTATCTCTCTCAAATCTATTTTCCTCAATAAGCACACAATCCAATGGTCCCAGTCCTACCCGACTGGTAGACAACAGGCAGTATTATGGCAGGGCAAACTCTCCAGCCAGCTACCTCTCACACTTGGTGTCCCTCAAGGCTCCATACTAAGTCCACTACTCTTCTCTATTTTTATCAACAACCTTCATACTGCTATCCCTAAAGCTACCTGCATTCAATGTGCAGATGATTCCACTCTAATCTGCTCAGCTATCTCCCCATCCGAACTGCAAGTCCTAACCCAAAATACATTCAACACTATTGAGAACTGGCTCGCCAACCAACGCCTACTGCTGAACCCCAATAAAACTAAACTTCTACTTTCCACCCCCACCAGCAAATCTGCCACACTTTCTTTCTCTATCACGTCAAACAATGGTACCACTATCTCCCCAGATCAACACACTAAACTTCTAGGGGTTATCATAGACAATAATCTTAAATTTGACCTACAGGTCAATAAAACCATACAGACCATCAATAAGAAGTTTGGGTCACTGTATAGAAACAAAACATTTTTAACCTCATTGGCTAGGACTGCAATCGCCCGGTCACACCTACTCTGTACTCTACTATATGCCTCACCAGTACTCTCAAACCTCAACAAATCGGAATTAGGTAAATTCTCCCATAGCTACAACCATATTGCTAGATTCGCCACTGGCTCCACTTACAGAACCCACCACTGCCAGAAACTGAAACAACTAGAGTGGCTAGAACTGCCCAGTCTAATTCAATTCAATCAACTCCAAATAGCACACAAAATTTTGTACCACCCTGAGGATACCCCCTCACTCACAAATATCATTAAGCCATATAGCAACTTGAGATCCCTGCGATTAGCCAACAAACTACTCATCCAAACCCACAAAGCTAACAATGCTGCTGGTGAATCCCTGTTTGCCAACTTTGTTGGAAAAACCTGGAATTCATTGCTAAACCATATAACCCTACAATCCTCCATAGGTCTATTCAAAAATAACCTCAAACAGTATCTCAAAATGAACTGGCTCTGTCCATGTACCAATCCTGATTAAGTTAAATACTGAAAGGAGAATATCTAAATATCAAACAGGTAACTATTTCACCAAGGTCTGTATGCTGTCTAATGTCTCCTGCCTTTAATTGTGTCTGATCATGTGAATTGTGTATCCATATTAGGGAACACCATGAAGCATTATACATACTCACTTTGTTTTTTATTCTTTGTTGTAAATGTTGTTTTTATACTTTTTTATATTTTATATTTTTTAAATGTTATCTTTGTAATTTGTCTAATTGGAGCTTTTCTCCCTGGGCCTCCACTGAAAATGGGCATATATCCAGTCGGACTGTCCCGGTAAACAAATGTAAAATAATAATGTTGTTGTTTGTCTTTCGGCTTTCCCAGTTAGGGGTAGCCACAGTGGAACTCCAGTCCGCTAATGACTGGCAGTAGATTTTTCACGAACGCCGAGGTGCCAGCTCGAAGTCCAACCTTCAACGAAGGCACGCCCATTTACGCATGTCTTTCGAATGCCACCCAACCGTGGGGAGGACATGCAGACTCCACACAGAAGGCACTCCCCGCACTCCAGCCGAGAATCAAACGGGAGAACCTCTTGCTGTGAGGCAACAACACTACCGCTGCACCACCGCGGCATATTCAAATGTAAAATAATAATAAATAATAAATAAATGTATACATCCTGTCATGAGTAGGAAGTATTTGTTTGGTTGCTACGCAACATGTAACATAGCCGCCATTTCTATATGGCGAATTGTATAAAGTGTTCAGCTTTCTATATATGAAAATGTTTTAGGAAGCTGAAAAAAAGAATAACTAAACACAAGTCAAAAATATAAGTAATTAGCAATGTACTTCATAGGCACATGTGAAAGGAGGGAGATGAACATAGGTTTTGTTTTAGGGTGATAGATGTTAAGTATAAGAGAAGGGGTGGTTATTTTAATAACAGTCTTGAGCTATGTGAGTAAGAATGGATTACTCGATTGGAGGCTGACGATCCACCAGGCTTGGACACAGCAGTGAGTATTAAACCAATTTCAAAGAAAAAACAAATGGTTTTAAAGTGAATGTTTCTGTGTTTAAGCATATGCAGATATGTACACATTTTATGTAGAAGTTGGTAGAGCTCACAGAGATTTATTTATGATGATTATACTTCTTAAATTTTTTTATTGTCTTAATTGTTTTAAATTAGGCTATGTCATGTGATTTTTATAGTGTATTTAAGTTAGTGGATTGTGGTTTTTAATGTACACACTGAAGAAGGGCCAGTCCTGAAAGCTCTGTGGCTCTAATGCAATTATTGCTATTTGCTATATTCATAGGTTCATAGGTTGGTACTGGGCTATCTGCCCAAAGGCATATATTAGCCCAGCCACGTTGTGCGGTAATCATGCCCCTTTAGTAGTTCCCTAGACCCTTGTACTAGCAGCTAGTACCCTTGGCCCTATCTAGTAGTGCTGTTGGTGTGATCCCCGGTGTGAACTTTCTGTTACCCATTATTCATTGCATTTCCTGGATATACTGTTACACCCAGTGTTTCCAGCACTTGCATTTTTTTTTACACTTTGGACTTTTTCTTCAAGACTGGTTTACCTTAGTGCTGGTCCTGTTTGGTTGTGTTCCCCTCAAAAAAACAATTCACACACCAATGTCCTAGAGATGAGAGCAGTCCTATTAGTGTTGAAGGCATTTCAAGATATTCTCCCTCTGGGGACGATTGCTATTCAAACCGACAACATGTCAGTAATCTGCTACATCAACAAACAAGGGAGAATGTGATCTTAAATCCCTCTATGAAGAAGCTATGAGAGTGTTGCAGTGGCTGATCTCCTCCAACCACTTTCTAGTAGCAACACATATTCCAGAGAAATCCTGTGTACTAGTGGACAAACTCAGCAGGTTTACTGTGATGCCTCAAGTGGTCATTCAGTCAGTCAGTGGCGGAAAAGATTTTTCATTATTGGGGTCAACCTTGCTGTGATCTCTTTGCATCTCCCCACAACAAGAGAGGCAGGTATTTTCCCCTGATCTCCCCTCAGGAGGAGTCATCAAGAGATGCTCTATTTAACGTTTAGCCTTCCTGTCTCCTTTATACTTATCCCCAGTACCTCTGACTCCAAATTTCTTACAGAAAGTCAGTCGGCTGAAGAGCTCAGTTACCTCATTGTCCCCTTTTGGCCTTGCTGGTGTGGTTTCCCTTCCTTTGGTCTCATCTTCATTATCCTCCATGGATACTGGACCTCAGTCCACAGCTTCTCTCGCATCCCTCAGGGATGAAGCATCTCAATATCTCAGGCCTCAAACTAACAGCATGATTTCTCCAATTCCATGAATAGCTAGACAACCCAGGCTTTCCTCCCCGGTTCATCAAACACTTTTATCTTCCCAGAAAATTTCTATTAGGCAGATTTATAGGAGTAAATGGAAAAATGGATGCTCAATTTATGTCCTTAAAAAGGAAAGTGACCCTTTCACTGCTCCTACTTCTTTGGTTTTGGAGTTTTTAGTTTCTCTTTTTCAGGTAGGTGCTACTTTTTTCCACAACTGAAGTACAATTAGCACCCATATCAAATTTTCATTCAGGAGAAAATGCTTCTTGTTTATCTTCTTCCAAATTGTGCAATGTTTTCCTAAATGGCACCTTTTGACTCAGGCCTCCAGTGAAAGATCAGGCCCCTCCTTGAAATTTTGACAGTCATACTTCAGGGGTTGACGCAACAACCTTTTCAAGTTTCAGCCATAACTGATTTAAAATTTTTGTCTTGGAAGACAGCATTTTTAGTTGCTATTACATCTATAAGGAGTATTTCTGAACTCCAGGCTCTATCATCCAAATCCCCTTATATTGTTTTTCACAAAGGCAAAGTTACCTTACAAACCAATCCATCCTTCTTACTAAAAATAGCCTCTGAATCAAACATCAGTTAAAGAATTTATTTACCAGTCTTCTTCCCTAATTTTTCAAATAAGGGAAAATACATACTACATCTTTTAGATGTACATAGACAACAACATTTTGTATTTAGACAGGACAAAGGATTTCAGGAAAACAGACCAGGTGTCTCTTTCTCCCTGAACAGACTGGGATCACCAATTTCTAAAGTTACCTTGGCCAAATGGATTACTAATTGCATTTCCTTTGTATATTTCCAGCAAGGTCTCTCCCTATCACAATCTCCTAAGGCATATTCAGCTAGATTCATGGCCACTTCTGCCTTCTGGTCTAGAATGTCCATTTATGATATTTGCACAGCAACTACCTGGTCCAATGCCCGTACCTTTATTACTCATTACAAACTAGACTTGATTTCTAGAGGTAGAGCTGCTTTTTGTTTGGCAGCTGCCAGAATTCACTGCCATGAGGGCCACCCGAGTTTCACATAGCTGGGGACTCTGTCCCATATGTTGAGGAAGTACAACATCAGATATTAAAGTTATGTACTCAATATAACTATGCATCAGTGTTGCCCATTTTCATTCTTCCTCAACTCCCCTCCCTCCACCCCCCTTTCTGGTCATCTTCTGGAGTGATCTGATGGATTTTGTTTTCTTGGAGCCTCTTGTTCCAGGTTTGAGCCCTAGCTTTACTGTTATTTCCTTTTTCCTACTATATCTTGCAGCAAACTTGATCTGAGGTATTGTAATTAAAGCATTATGGGTAGAGGGAGGAGCGTGAGAGTTGGATCCTTAAGTCTGTGGAATGTGACAGAGTCAGATCCGTAACCCTTATGTTGAGAAACAATGAAAATGAACAACACAGATGCATAATTATGGTGAGTACATAACTTTAATTTATTTTACTGGCTATAGGACATAGTTTTCAAGCTTTTTTCTTTGTGCAGAGCTGCCCACCTGGCAGTGGCAGTTAGCATTGCCCTGTATTGTAGCAAATGCCTAAAAAGTAAAATTTAGCTATAAAATTAAGATTAGATCTGAAACACATTAACAGTTAGGCATTGTGTGGAAATAAGTTTACAGCAGCTAACTTGTGTATTGAACAGCACTAGCATATCCTAGCAATATATGACATCTTGCCCTTAACCCCAGAAAGTACCTTAGGAGACCCCTGTTAAAATCCAATCATTAATCCTAAACAGCCAACCCTACTGCATGACCAGACAACATGGATATGCAATTTTGAAATGTCTCTGTGGACAGCTTGGTAGATTAGGGCAACCTAAGGCAATGTGGCAATTATCTCATGGATTCAGACAGCCAGTTATTCATTAAAGAAAATAACATGGTATGCAAGAGATGTAAATACATAACTTCCTTGAAGGCAAAAATCTTGTGTATAAACAATGTTGTCAGAAAAACCCACACAACACTCCTCACACATACTGTTCACCACACATGCAGATTGTCTTATACAGAGGTGCTCAAAAGAACCCTTCTCAAATCTCAAAGGCCTTCAAAGACACCTAAAGGCAACACTATCCCTCAGTAATCACTAAAGCACACACCAAAAGCAACACCAAACATCTCACATTAGCCAACACCTAATGGTCCCCCAAGTGCAAGGCCCATACGGGAAGCATACACTTTACCTAATCCTCTTGTCATTGGGGACTCCATTGTACACCACAAAGATGCCCCACTCATCAGGTTAGACTATTAGTCGTCTATCTGGAGCCAGGATCTGCAATATCACACACATACTCAAATTATTGCACCCCAGATAACAATATGATTATATCATAGTCCATATGGGTGTAAATGACCTGAGACATACTCACTGTCTATATGAAGAGAGACATAGGGAATCTTTTGGAACATGGGTCATAGACAGGTGTAAGCCTTGCATTTAATTAATTGATTAATTAATTAATTTAGCATTTGTTTACCGGGAAAGTCCGACTGGGATAGAGCCCATTTTGAGTGGCAGCCCGGGGAGAAACGCTCTTGTGCCATGTCTTTGAGCAGCATTCTAACTTCACTAAGGATGATGCCACAGTATGAACATAAAATGATTGATTTTAAAATGTGACTTAGACTCTGGTGTCATTCAAGGGGGGTCTAATATGTGTCAGCATAAGGGAACATGGTTAAAAGACCATGTTGCTTCGGCTAGGATGGGCTGCACCTGTCCCTGTAAGCTCTCGGAAATTGGCTCAAACTTTATCCACCCCCCCTAGAGTCTTTTTTAGGCAATGCTAAAAAGACAAAACTGCCAACATATTGAAAAAGTCTACAAGCAACCGTAAGGTGCTACTGCTCAATGCTTGAAGCCTAAACAAAAAAACTCCACACCCTTCAAGCTCTCCTCACTCTGAAGGATGTACACATCTGCACCATGACCAAGACTTTGCTTAAAGCCACAGAAAGTACTCTGGAACTGCAAGGATGGAGTGGGAGTGCCTTTCACATATTTAAACCAACAGCAGCACAGACAGGGGCCAAAGCTGGCAGTGTCCAAATCTACATTAGCAACACACATACCTCCAAGGTTGGTTAAACAGGATGATACCATGGAGCTCATCCACATGCAAGTCACCACAGGTAAGGTCCCTCACCATATTATGGCTAACTACCAGTCACCATCTATGCCCCTAGAGTCCCATGATTCTTACCCAAACCTACTACAGACACTCACCACCCAACCAAACACCCTATTAATGTGTGACTTTAACTACCTCTCTATAGACTGGGAAATGTACACTGCCTCAGACTCACAGGCACAGTGCTTCCTGGACTTTTATTAACACAAACATCCTGGAACAGATATTACATGCTCCAACCACAGGGTCATACATACTGGATCTGGTACTCACCAACATGGGAGAGTGTTCCACCCTCCACCCCTTGTGTCGTGTAATTAGTAGAGAGGTTGGATCACAAAGCTGTCTCATCTGATGTAAAATCAACACAGAAAATCCATGTAAACCAATAACAGTTAGGAAGTATTCAAAGGCAAACCACATACTGTGAAGTAACAGTCTGTCAAAATTCAAGGCTCCCCAACCCCAAGATCACAGCGACCTATGCAGAATTATTCACAGAGTCACTATACAGACATATAAATGGCTGCATAGAGGCTGCCGTACCTACCAGGGAAAAAAAAGCACACTGGTGGAATCCTCATCTAAACAAGTTATACTCATTCCCCCCAGTAGAGCTGTTTTGACTGTGTACCTTTAACTCCTAGTGGGCGTGGCTTCAGCATTTAAAAATTGAAGTTATCACCTTACATTTTTAATAAATACCCATTGACAGAGGTCATATATTAATACAATTGTGTTTGCTATCATGTATGCTTCAAGATAAAATTTTCCGATACCTTGTATGTAACATGGTTTTGGAATTATTAATGCAAATATGAACAGGCAATATTTGGCGCCTAGAGGAGCAGTAGGGTGTAACTGCAGAAACACCTGGAGACGTCACTCGGCTGTAATGAGTAGAAAAAGGCCAAAATTAAAAATAAATTCCAACGCCCTGGATCAACTAATCCATTGTACCACCAGGGGAGCCAATATCCTAGACCTGGTCATTACCAACATGGGAGATAGATGCTCCACACCAGTGGTCACCCCCTCATTGGTCAGGTCTGACCATAAGCAAATCACCTCTGACATCCACATCCCACCCCCCAGTAAGGAAACCTCCTTAAAAAACTTCTCTAAAGCCAACTTCATGCTACTGAAGTCAGAAGTGACAAACTTCACAATACCCACGCAGACGGGATCTGGAAGTTCGACTGCAGAATCCTTCACTAAGGCACTGTACGAGCACATCCACTTGTACATGAATTGTGCCATCCCAAATAGAACCAAGATGCTCTTCTCCAAAAAAAGGAAGCCAATCTGGTGGTTCCCTGCTATAAACAAACTATACAACAGAAGGAAGAAACTGTTCCAGAAAAGAGGAAAATCCCAGGATGCAAAAAACTCCCTCATCAGCCTCAGTAAGAAGCTGAGCTCCCTCATAAAATCCTCAAAATCTAGTTACGAAAATAAAATTGCCAAAGATTCCAAAGACAACCACAAGGCATTCTATAGTTATGTCAAGAATCTAAATGGCAATGCGCAGATCTGCTCTGAGCTACAACAGAATGGCATTAAATATACTGATCCCAAGGATATTGCCAATATCCTGGCAGATCGATTTAGTGCCAACTTCACCCCCTCTCACCCCCTAAAGGGCCCATCTCAATACCAAAAGATTGCCAAATTCCGATAATCATGGCCACACAGGTAGAAACCGCACTCTCCAAAGCTAAGAATACAGCATCCATGGGACCAGATGACATCCCAGGCTGTGTACTACATGAACTGCAAAATGAATTGGCACCTCACCTAAGTGTCATGTTTAATCATAGCCTCACCTCAGGCTTCGTGCCCACTGAGTGGTGCACAGCTACAGTTATCCCACTCCACAAGGGAGGATCTGCCTTGGATCCCGGGAACTACTGTCCCATCAGTCTGACAAGCCTGATCTGCAAAGGCATGGAACGCATTATCATGGAACTTATAAACAAAGACATTAGCAACCTTCAAACACTGGACCCCACCCAGTTTGGGTTTATGAAGGGCCGATCTTGTCTCCTGAATCTGACTGACTTCTTCGAATCAGTCTCCAGAGCTGTGGACGAGGGTAAGGTGGTCCACACAGCCTATCTGGACTTCGCCAAGGCCTTCAAAACCATCCCCCACTCTGGAATCATAGATAAACTTACTAAGCTGGGCATAAATCCTTATGTCACTCGATGGGTTGCCAACTGGCTTACTGACAGAACCCAGACTAAAAGTAGCCGACTCCAAATCCAGCTCCAGACAAGTGGAGTACCTCAGGGTTCAGCCCTGGGACCACTCTTGTTTGGCATCTACTTCTCTGAAGTACAGGCCAACACTAAGGGACTCTGGCTAACAAAGTCTGCAGATGACTGCAAACTGGGAGCCATTATTGAATCCCCAAATGATGTGGATATTCTACAAAAAGGCCTTACAGAAACAGATGCCTGGTGCCAGAGCCATGGGCTCAAGCTTAATGCCAAGAAATAAGAAGTTATGTACCTACCATAATGTTCCATGTTAGTTGTCTTCTTCTCGCCTTCTTTCTTGCTGGATGGGTTCGGAGCCGATCCTCGGCTCCGACTCGGCCAATACTAAAGCTCGAGAGCTAATTCCACCGGCTCGAGGCTCCCCCATATCCCACAATGCTAGGCGGTAACTCCTCAGATCTCGTTTGAAGCTAGGCCAAGCAAGAAAAAATCTCCATAACATGGAGAAGGGAAACCCACCTCTATAGGGCTGACTGTGAGGTGACATAAACCTAACAGAGGAAATATAGAGGTGGTAAAGCGTGGGAGAAAAGGATTAGAAAGGTTACAAAACAATCTCCTCTAGGTCTGTCCAGGCTAGGGGAAGGAAGAAAGAGAAGACAACTAACATGGAATGTTATGGTAGGTAC